>NW_015505827.1:191076-270805 GCF_001515645.1 Sinocyclocheilus grahami
CTGCTAATGCTCATCAGTAAATCAGTAGAAAATGAATAGAAATGACGATTCTGTCTGAGCTAGGTGATTCTGTCACACGCACTAGTGTAAATGTAGCTAACAGATGTGTAAACTGAAGACTATTTGAGCTTTATTAAAACTATTTGCACTGATTTTTTGTTTGTTACATTTTGTTCCTTTGTGCAGTGGCTTTGAGTCTGTATAAACATCAACAAGCTGAAAAATAAAACCAAAAGTTTTTTTTTTAGATAATGTAATCTTGTTCAAATAGATTTCCTAAAATTGGTATCGAAAAAAGTATCGTTCAGGAACCGGTATCGAATTCAAGGTATCGGTATCGATATCGAAAATTTTTGAACGATAGCCAGCCCTAGTTAGGAGTCTCTGTCAGCTTAACTCTTAAATCACCACGACGGGTCCAGTACTTGCTCTTCAGCTAAAAAATTTATAATTTGCGCACTTCCTTTATGAGACTTCGTGAAATAGGGATGATTGTTCTTTTGAACTGGTTTTAGTCAAACTGATTCACAAAACATTTGTGAATCACTTGACTGTATGAACACCTGTTTGGGAGTTATATATATATAACGGATATATAACAAATGAGTTCTTTCTATCAAGTCGAATGATTTGCAAAGCATTTCTGAATCACTCATTAGAACTGCATAAAAGGTGACATTTAAAAAAAAAACATAACTGAAAACATACTTTTTTCTTATAAATTAAACCAAATGTTTAAATTAAATTAACCAAATATTTAATATATAGTTAAATTATGTGTATACATTTTTTATGCATATTATATATAATATTTAAATATGATTAATAACAAATATTTATTATTTTCAAAAATATATATAACAATATTATTAAATAAGCTAAATAAACATTTACTTAAATATATTAAAATTATTTAACACTGCTTCTGATTATGATAGAGTTCTGTCAAATATATTATGAACTATCAAACTAAAAGGTGGGTGACATGCTGAAATCATAAACAATATTTCATATAATCTATTGTACAGAAACTTAAGAAAAACACTATTTACAGTATATAAATTAAACCAAGTAATCTATTATTATTATTATTATTATTATGTAATGAAATAATAATAATAATACATAAAATAGCAATAATATAAAATAATAATATAAAAAATACTTATATTATATAAATAATATAAAAATGTATACCTGTATTATGAACATAAATTTACATAAAATTCAATTATATTATTATTATTATTATTATATGTTATCATAATAATATTATATATCGTAATAAATTCATAAATGGTCACAATAAATTAAAAATAATAAAGTGATAAAAATTATAATATTATTGAAGCAAAATAAACATTTACTTAAATATTTAAAGATGTAATCACTTACAAGTGATTAATTAAGTGATCTTCATTTTGAAATCAATTTGTTTACCAATCAAACGACAGTAAATAATTCAGCAAGTTTAAAAATAGAGTATGTTTTTGTAGACTGACGCCATCTAGACCAGGTCTCTGCCACTGCTCATGTCCCGAAGCACCACAGTCCCTCATTTCTCCTCTTGCTGATTAAGACTGAAGACATAATGTGGGCCGGCTTGGCAGGACCAGATATAAATATGCCTGCACCCTTCATCACTTTTTAATCAAGAGAGTGATTACGCATGGCAGTGTGAGCTTCTCAGAAACTCTCTCTACTTTCCTCCGGCACTGATTTAGACTCAGTGTCTGCTAGTCTGCTGCCAGGCTTTATTTAATGTTGTAAATACTGCCCTCTCAGATAACACTCATCACTCCTGTGACTCTCCTCTAGGACACTGCAGTGATGCTGACCTGCTTTCTCCTCCAGTATCATGTTCATCTGTGTGGATGAAGTCTGTTAAGATTATATATTGAGATCTATTTTGATTTGTTTTAGATCATGGCACGTCCCATAAAAACCTCCCTGCTCAAAGAGCTCCATTGTACTAGGAGAAGGGAAACTGTTATCTGAGACCCATGTTCTTCCACAGTCTTTTTTTTCTGGTTTACAGGTGGTCCAAATGAAGACTAATGAGTTCAGAGTTAATGTGTCTTTCTTGTTTCTCTGCAGGCATGCTAACCATCACAGACTTCATCAACATACTTCACAGATACTACAAATCACCCATGGTATGTAATGCATTCTGTCTTACGTTATTTTTTTCTAGTTTTCAGAAGAAATGCTGAAGTTCAGCATTTTATTCATGTATCTATTTATTCTTTTTTATTTCTTTTTTGTTACATTTTATGTTTTTATTTTATTAAAGTTAAGACTTAACTTTGTATATTGCCTTTCTTAACTTTTTTTTCCAGTTTTCAGACAAAATTCTGAACTTTTAGGCCTAAAACATCTTGATTTCGTGCACCGTTGTGTTAAAAATATTTTTTATTTTATTTTATTTTATTTTTGCTTGGTCACTGATAGCGAATGTAGATGTATACAGTGAAAGTGCTGCGTTTAGCTTTGCCGGGCTGTTTATAGCCATGAGCCTTTCGTGAACCTCACATCATTTATAATAACCTACAGCGCTCTGCAATTACTGTGTTCAGATCACACTGAGCTCAGGAATCAGGATCAAACGTTCCAGAAACACCTCAGCATCTGTTGTCTTTTGTGCCAGTAATTGCTCCTGCAAAGTAATTAAATTGATGTGGATAGTAAATAAATTGCTTGTTTTCTCACATCGGTTATGAATTTATACTGCTGTAATTTAATATTATCATTAATTTTCGATATGGAGTTGCTTCTTACTATATAATTCACAGCCTCAAATTCACTGTACAAACTTCTCTTCCTGCTCATCAGTATTTATAAGCTCATATCCTTGTTTTTGCATTTTGTTCTTAAATACAGATTCATGTGAATTTATGCAAGAGCAAAGAAACCACTAATCACTTTGAGTAAAAGCAACATCCTCTCATCTTTTCACATCCCATCAGTTCTTTTCTGCAGACACAGGAAGTAGTTGAAAATGCTGTAAAGCTTCTTCCTGCGTTTAGAGGAAAGGCACAGCTGTGGCTTAATTATTTATATTCATACAACATACTGACAATAATCTCCACTAGACTAACACAAAAACCTTCAGAAATCATTCTAACATGATGATTTGGTGCTTAAGAATTTTTTGAATTATTATTATTATCAATGTTGAAAACAGTTGTGCTGGTTAATATTTTTGTGGAAAGTTCAAAAGAACAGCATTTGTTTGAAATGGTAATCTTTTGTAATATTATAAATGTATTTTTAGCATCACTTTTGATTATTTAATGCATTCTTTCTGAATAAAAATATTAATTTCTGTAAGAAAAAAGGACTGAACCCTAAACATTTATATCCTTTATGTTTTACTTAAAAAGAAAGTGAGCTGCAAAAATAGGTCATGATTTGGCCTACATTTAGATATCAACACCATTTCTTAACCAGTTCTTACAGAAATCATTTACACCCGGAAGTCTTAAATATACAACATTCTGTGTAAGTGGACTTCATATCTACAAAATCTTTATATAGGATTTATATCTACAATAAAGAATATGTCCCCTTTAAGCTCTGTCACATGCTTGCAAGCGCTCTCTTCCCATCATTCCCCTCCAGAGCCTCCAAGAAATCGTGAGCTTCAGCATTAACCCATTTTCCTGTCCCTTCGGTCTTATCACGCACTGAAAGGTGCAGACGCGCATGCAAGAGCTCGTGTCCACAGTAATCATTAGCTAACATATGGAAGCAGGAGGCTGTGCATCCTCTGATCAGCCGTGCTTTTATGATTAGTCATGTGGGTTTAGACGTTAGCCTGCATCAGCAGTGTAGTGCGGCTCTTTAATTGGTGCCGGTGTGGGAAGCCTGCTGTTTAGATGATGTGAGTCTCACTTTCACTTAGTCAGCGTTACCGTTTCTAAGGGTCGGGACTACAATCCTGCATCACTTTTTACCAGTTCCACAAATCAGTGCCTAAAGCTGTTCTTCGTTTCTGAACACACACCTGTAACTCATCTGTCTGAAATTCTCACTACTCGACAGATGCCTGTGTCACATTGTGTTGCAGGAAATTTTTATTAATTTTTTTAAATAAATAAATGCCTTGGTTTTGGCCAAATGAGGAAAGTTAACGTTCGCTTTGCTCACAATGGTTCAAGAGCTTATAATATTATTAATTATAAAATATAGGGATGCACCAAAATTTTGGCCACTGAAAATTATCAGCTGAAAATGGCATTTTCGGTCTTTGGCCGAAAGAGAAAAATGGCCAGAAATATGCACGGAAAACATATTCTGATTCTGTTGCATAGAACTGAATAAAAATAATATATTGATATTTAATATTAATATATTTTCTGTCCAATTTTATTGTTGTACTTTCAGTAAAAGTGTGGTTAATTTATTAGCTTGTATTAAAAATTGTTAAATTAAAAAGTCTTACAAAATTATTCTATATTATTATATTACTGTATTGTATTATTGTATTGTATTTTGTAGTATTTCATAATAAATTATTATTGAAAAGCATTTTCGGTTTTCGTCCAAGTGCATCCAGCATTTTCGGTTTTGGATTCGGCCCAGAATTTTAATTTCTGTGTATCCCTAATAAATTATTATTATTATTATTATTATTATTATTATTATTATTATTATTATTATTATTATTATTATTATTATTATTATTATTATTATTATTATTATTATTATTATTATTATTATTATTATTATTATTATAACATCCTCTCATCTTTTCACATCCCATCAGTTCTTTTCTGCAGACACAGGAAGTAGTTGAAAATGCTGTAAAGCTTCTTCCTGCGTTTAGAGGAAAGGCACAGCTGTGGCTTAATTATTTATATTCATACAACATACTGACAATAATCTCCACTAGACTAACACAAAAACCTTCAGAAATCATTCTAACATGATGATTTGGTGCTTAAGAATTTTTTGAATTATTATTATTATCAATGTTGAAAACAGTTGTGCTGGTTAATATTTTTGTGGAAAGTTCAAAAGAACAGCATTTGTTTGAAATGGTAATCTTTTGTAATATTATAAATGTATTTTTAGCATCACTTTTGATTATTTAATGCATTCTTTCTGAATAAAAATATTAATTTCTGTAAGAAAAAAGGACTGAACCCTAAACATTTATATCCTTTATGTTTTACTTAAAAAGAAAGTGAGCTGCAAAAATAGGTCATGATTTGGCCTACATTTAGATATCAACACCATTTCTTAACCAGTTCTTACAGAAATCATTTACACCCGGAAGTCTTAAATATACAACATTCTGTGTAAGTGGACTTCATATCTACAAAATCTTTATATAGGATTTATATCTACAATAAAGAATATGTCCCCTTTAAGCTCTGTCACATGCTTGCAAGCGCTCTCTTCCCATCATTCCCCTCCAGAGCCTCCAAGAAATCGTGAGCTTCAGCATTAACCCATTTTCCTGTCCCTTCGGTCTTATCACGCACTGAAAGGTGCAGACGCGCATGCAAGAGCTCGTGTCCACAGTAATCATTAGCTAACATATGGAAGCAGGAGGCTGTGCATCCTCTGATCAGCCGTGCTTTTATGATTAGTCATGTGGGTTTAGACGTTAGCCTGCATCAGCAGTGTAGTGCGGCTCTTTAATTGGTGCCGGTGTGGGAAGCCTGCTGTTTAGATGATGTGCGTCTCACTTTCACTTAGTCAGCGTTACCGTTTCTAAGGGTCGGGACTACAATCCTGCATCACTTTTTACCAGTTCCACAAATCAGTGCCTAAAGCTGTTCTTCGTTTCTGAACACACACCTGTAACTCATCTGTCTGAAATTCTCACTACTCGACAGATGCCTGTGTCACATTGTGTTGCAGGAAATTTTTATTAATTTTTTTAAATAAATAAATGCCTTGGTTTTGGCCAAATGAGGAAAGTTAACGTTCGCTTTGCTCACAATGGTTCAAGAGCTTATAATATTATTAATTATAAAATATAGGGATGCACCAAAATTTTGGCCACTGAAAATTATCAGCTGAAAATGGCATTTTCGGTCTTTGGCCGAAAGAGAAAAATGGCCAGAAATATGCACGGAAAACATATTCTGATTCTGTTGCATAGAACTGAATAAAAATAATATATTGATATTTAATATTAATATATTTTCTGTCCAATTTTATTGTTGTACTTTCAGTAAAAGTGTGGTTAATTTATTAGCTTGTATTAAAAATTGTTAAATTAAAAAGTCTTACAAAATTATTCTATATTATTATATTACTGTATTGTATTATTGTATTGTATTTTGTAGTATTTCATAATAAATTATTATTGAAAAGCATTTTCGGTTTTCGTCCAAGTGCATCCAGCATTTTCGGTTTTGGATTCGGCCCAGAATTTTAATTTCTGTGTATCCCTAATAAATTATTATTATTATTATTATTATTATTATTATTATTATAAACATTTAAACTTGTTATTATAAACCTAAATGTCTAATTATAATGCTAACAACAACAACAATGATAATAATAATATATTATTATTATTATTATTATTAGTTACTATAAATAAATATGGATTTTCAATAAGTTACACATTGCTTTTAAGTTACATCAAGATTGTTAGATGTATTTTTATATAATAATAATAATAATAAAAGTCATATTATTATAATATTTTTTATTAGCATGATGATAATTATTGTTATTATTATAAGTATGGTTTGTTAATGTTACATAGTGCTATTTTATGTTACATAATTTAGATTTTATTTTTTTTTGAATAAAATAATATAATTGATTACAATAACTTTATTGTAATAAAATTATACTAATATTATATATAATATAATTATACTTATATTTAAATGTAATTCTACTACTACTAACTGCTACTATTACTACTACTGTACTACTACTACTACTACTAATAATAATTATTATTATTATTATTATTACTGTATACTGTGAGAATTTCATTAACATGTGAATATGTTTGCAATTTGAGTAACAATCTATTGTTTTGTTTCAGGTACAAATCTATGAGCTTGAGGAGCATAAAATTGAGACGTGGAGAGGTAAGAAATCCTCACAGGTGGTTCTTTCTAGTGCTTCGTGTTTTGTGCTTTTCTAGATGTTATATTTCATGTTTCCTTTTTTTCTTTTTTTTTACAACAGAGCTCTATCTACAAGAAACATTTAAGCCTTTAGTGAACATATCTCCAGATGCAAGGTAAGAGCAATTCATTTCTGTGTTAGCATACATGTCATTTATTGCCTTACTATGGGAAGTTGCATGCTGTAGGGTGATCTTATACATATGTTGAAGAGGACATGAGTGTAGTGAACCACTAGAGTTCTTTTAGTAAACCACAAACTCTTTCCCTCTGACATATTGCCCTTTTCTGTGTGTATTCTGCTGTTTGCTCATATTTTCAGTGTATTAAATAATTCAGTGCACGTAGTCTTGAAGGGCAAACCTCTGAATTTCATCAGGGTCCTCTGAAGTCTCCCTTCTGTTCCCTATGTCACCGCAGTGAAATTGAATTTCTCTGTCTCTGTATGTTTTGTGTTTCAGCATATTTGATGCTGTGTATTCACTGATCAAAAACAAGATCCACCGGTTACCCGTCATCGACCCTGTCAGTGGAAATGCACTTTACATTTTGACGCACAAAAGGATCCTGAAATTCCTTCAGCTGTTTGTAAGTTCATCAGTATGTTCTGTGTGTATCACTTGTGCATTTAGTAAGATTTTAGCTGGCTGGTTTTGGCAGGGTTTGAGGTTTAACTGATGCTGTAATGAAGCGCACAGTCATTTCCTCCAGAGTGACAAAGAATGAGGAAGGAATTGAATGAATAGGATGAAAAAGTGCAGAGGAAGGGAGGGGTAGAGCAGATGAAGAGGAAGAGACAGTCCCTAGATTAATGTAATCTATCTGATCACAATTCCATGGTCTTTTATATACTTCAGCAATGTAAACAGCTTCCAGCTCGCACAAAGTATTTGAAAGACAGAGGTTAGTTAAAGTCTCAGCAGTATAACTTGCATAGAACTGCACTGCAGGGGAAAATAAAATGTACTTTGTATACTAAAAAGTCTCAGAAAGTGTTTTTTGTTTGACAAACAGGGCAGACAGCCAATATAATTCCTATAATTGCTAGAATTATTCATGTTCTTATGTTGCTTGAATTATAAAATATTCAAAAGCTGACAAAGTATGTGTCTCAGGTGTGTGAGATGCCAAAGCCCGCCTTTATGAAGCAGAAACTGGAGGAGCTGAGCATTGGGACCTACAGCAACATTGCCTTCATCCACCCCGACACGCCAATCATCAAAGCACTCAGCATCTTTGTGGAGAGGAGAGTGTCAGCACTGCCTGTGGTGGATGAGTCAGGTTTGATTCAAAAGAAAAGAGACCGATTTTGTGTATTCCAATACTCTTACACTCATGAAATTACTTATTTAAAACTTTTACCTGTGTATTTTTGCCTTTTAGGAAAAGTTGTAGATATTTATTCCAAATTTGATGTCATTGTAAGTACAGTATATGTATTTATTTTATTGTTGAATGTGAAAAACATTTGACCTGTACTACAGACGTTAATTATCTTTCTGTGTTTGTAGAATCTTGCTGCTGAAAAGATGTACAACAACCTGGACATTAGCGTGACACAGGCACTGATGCACAGGTCACAGTACTTTGAAGGGGTCATGAAGTGCAACAGATTTGAGACACTGGAAACGATAGTAGATCGGATAGTCAAGGCTGAGGTGAGCTTTCCCGTTGTCTTCCTTTCTGTCCTCATAAATCTGCAACCTTTTTTATTATGACCAAAAATGGATATGTACTTGCTTTTCTTTAGATGCTTTAGGTCACTATGAGGAAATATGCTAGACTAGCTCTTTGTAGTATGTATTCTGCAACTGCTCTTGCTCTTTATAGAGGAACATTTTTGAGTTGTTCTTGTTAATTTGTTCTAGAACAGCTCTTTGTAATAGCTATTATACATCTTATACAGTTACTCTAGCTCTTTATAGAGGAAGTATTGTAAAGTTACTCTTGGTGATATATTCTAGAGCAGATCTTGCTTATAGATAGGCAGGTCTTCATAGTCTTTTTTTAGATATATTCTATCGTTTCTCTAGTTCAGTACAGATGAGATATGCTGGAGCTGTAATAGATATTGTGCAAATTTTCTTGCTCTTTATAGAGGAAAAATGTTTGTGTTGCTCTTAGTAATTTATTCTAGAGCATCTATTGGATATATATTTACTCTGGTAACATTTAGCAGGTGCTTAACCTCTTTATAGAAAAAAAATTAGAGTCACTCTTAGTAATAGATATTCTAGAGCAGCGCTTGGCGCCGACGCTGATGGCTGCCTCCGTGGCGTGCTCTGCAGTTGTTTTTATGTTTTTGTTAGTTTGTCCTGTCTTTAGTTATATCCCTGCAATCAGTTTCACCAGAGACGAATTGCTGGACATTCGGAAGTACACACCACCCGATATTTCACCGGTTTTCGACTATTCGGATGTTTTGCTGGACATTGTTGTCGGGGGAGCAGCTGCGCTGATCAAGCGCTTCAGGACGCGCAGATGGGGGAAGCGAGCCGGCGCGCTCGTGAAGCTCAGACAGCGCGGATTCAGAACGCCGTTGCCTAGCATCCATCTGGCGAACCTCCGCTCTTTACCCAACAAAACGGACGAACTTCTTCTGCTCTCCCAGACAAATAAAGATTTTTCAAACTCTGCTGCTCTGTGTTTCACGGAAACCTGGCTGAAAGACGCCATACCGGACAGCGCGTTGAGTCTCCCGGGCATTCAGCTGTTCAGAGCAGATCGCGAAGCAGAATCAACAGGGAAATCACGTGGTGTGAAAAAGGCCCAGCAGAGGTTGTACTTCCTTCGCCAGCTGAGGAAGTTCAACCTGCCACAGGAGCTGCTGAAACAGTTCTACTCCGCCATTATTGAATCTGTCCTCTGCACTTCAATAACTGTCTGGTTCAGCTCAGCTACCAAATCTGACCTCAGAAGATTTCAGAGGGTAGTCCGGACTGCTGAGCGAATCATTGGTACAACCCTCCCTTCTCTCCAAGAACTGTACTCGTCCAGAGTGAGCAAAAGGGCTGGCAGAATCCCTCTGGACCCCTCACATCCAGCACACTCCCTCTTTGAACTGTTGCCATCTGGTCGACGCTACAGAGCTCTGAGCACCAGAACGACCAGACACAGGAACAGTTTTTTCCCTCAGGCCATCCATCTCATGAACACTTAACAATAACTGTGGAACACACACTATTTATTCACTCATACACTTATTTATCTAACACTCATACTCAGTCTACATTTCAATTTGCACATAATATACCTGTACATACAACTGTCTATTAATATATACCTGTACATACAATTGTCGATTTGTATATTTTTATTCCTTAGTTACTTGTTCTATTTTTCTATTTTTTATTATCTGTGTTTTTGTTCTGTCACTGTCATTCTGTTACACTGTGGAGCTTCTGTCATGAAAACAAATTCCTCGTATGTGTAAACATACCTGGCAATAAAAACTCATTCTGATTCATTCTGGTAAGGTATTTTATACAGTGCTTTAAAACAGTCAAAAGTTGCTCTTGTTTTTTGTGCAGGAAATATTTTAGAATGGCTCTTGGTAATATATTCTAGAGCAGATCTTGCTAATAGTAATTATGCAGCTGCTCTTTTTTTAGCAGTTGCTCTTGTTCTTTATAGTGGTGATGTTCTAGCCTTGCTCCTTTTATATACACTTTTTATATGCTCTTATTTAGATATACTATAGATGCTCTAGATATATATATCTAAGATCTAAATAGATATTCTATATAGATATTCAACAACTGCTTTTTGTCTTTATAGAGGAAATTGTTCAAGTTACTCTTGGTAATGTATTCTAGAGATAGAAGAGATATTCTAGATAATCTGAGTAATAGATGCTCTAGAGCTGCTCTTTGGTAATATTCTTGCGTCACACTTGGTTCCATATATTCTATAGCTGTTCTAATTCACTATAGAAAATATATTCTATAGTGATATAGATGGGTTATTCTAGATCAACTGGGTAACAGATGCTCTAGAGCTGCCCTTAGCCTTTATTGTGATCATGTCTAATTCACTATAGAAAATATATTCTATAGTGATATAGATGGGTTATTCTAGATCAACTGGGTAACAGATGCTCTAGAGCTGCCCTTAGCCTTTATTGTGATCATGTCTAATTCACTATAGAGGAGATATGCTTGAGTTGGTCTTGGTCTTTGCTTTTGTTTCTGTTACTCTAGATGGTATATTCTACATCAGCTGGGTAATAGATGCTCCAGAGCTGCTGTTAGTTGTTACAGAGGTGTTATTCTTGTCACTCTTGTTTCTAGATATTATAGACCTGCCCTAGTTCGCTATAGGTGTGATATTCTAGATCAACTGGGTAACAGATGCTCTAGAGCTGCTCTTAGTCTTTATAGAGGTGTTATTTTTGTCACTCTTGTTTCTAGATATTATAGAGGTGCTCTAGTTCACTGTAGATGGGTTATTCTAGATCAACTGGGTAACAGATGCTCTAGAGCTACTCTTTGGTAATATTCTTGCGTCACACTTGGTTCCATATATTCTATAGCTGTTTTACCCAATTGAATAACCCATCTATATCACTATAGAATATATTTTCTATAGTGAATATATTCTATAGTGATATAGATGGGTTATTCTAGATCAACTAAGTAACAGATGCTCTAGAGCTGCCCTTAGCCTTTATTGTGATCATGTTTTAGTGTGGCTCTTGTTTGTAGATATTCAAGAGCTTCTCTAATTCAATATAGAGGAGATATGCTTGAGTTGTTCTTGGTCTTTGCTTTTGTTTTTGTTACTCTAGATGGTATATTCTAGATCAACTGGGTAATAGATGCTCCAGAGCTGCTGTTAGTTGTTACAGAGGTATTATTCTTGTCACTCTTGTTTCTAGATATTATAGACCTGCTCTAGTTCGCTATAGATGTGATATTCTAGATCAACTGGGTAACAGATGCTCTAGAGCTGCTCTTAGTCTTTATAGAGGTGTTATTTTTGTCACTCTTGTTTCTAGATATTATAGAGGTGCTCTAGTTCACTGTAGATGGGTTATTCTAGATCAACTGGGTAACAGATGCTCTAGAGCTACTCTTAGACTCTATTGAGATCATATTTTAGTTTAGTAGACTCTTGTTTGTAGATATTTAAGAGCTTCTATAATTCACTATAGAGGAGATATGCTAGAGTGGCTCTTTAACTTTGCTTTAGGTTCTCAATATTTTAGAGCTACTCTAGGTCACAAAAGTGGAGATACTCTAGGACTGCTCTAGATGCTGATGTGTATCTGTCCTCGGTCAGGTGCACAGACTGGTGGTGGTGGATGAGAAAGGCAGCATCGTGGGCATCGTCTCTCTGTCGGACATCCTCCAGGCACTTGTTCTCAACCCCGCAGGTATCAATGCTCAGCATTCCTAAAGCACATTTACAGCAGGACCCTCCTCCTCCCATCCTCTCTCGCCCAAGCCACAGGTACTACCTCCACTGCTGAGGTCAAGGAGACGGTGCATGACTTCTGCCTGGCTCATGATGTGTGTGAGGATGGCATGTGCCAACTTATACTTTCTGTTTCCACCACAGAACCAGACATGATTGGCTTTGATTCCAGAGGGCAGTGTGTGTGTGTGTGTATATGTGTGCACGCCCACATTTCACCGCATATGATTTTAATTAATGAGGCACTTGCAGTACATCAGAGCCCCTCCCACTGCAGGGCTTCCTGTCTGCTGATGGATAGTGTCCTGCAGTAACTCAACCACACGCTCTGTCCATGCATACACATAATGTCGTAGGTCTTCCCACTAAGATCATTATACATTTCTGCTCATAAATTAACATACCCTTGCAAAATATGGAAAATGTTAATTGTTTTAACAAAATAAGAGGATCATATATTTTTTTATTTAATACTGTCCTGAATGAGCTGTTTTGCATAACAAATGTTTACATATGGACATAAGACAAAATAATAATCTAATGTACTGTACTTAATAGTAATTTAATGTCATTACCTGGATGATCAACAACTGTTTTTGTTTTTTGATAGTTGTTCATGAGTTCTTGTTCTGAGCAGTTAAACTGCTAATTTTTCTTCAGAAAAATCCTTCAGGTCCTGCACATTCTTTGGTTTTCTAGCATCTTCTGCATATTTGAACCCTTTCCAACAGTGACTGTATGATTTTGAAATCCATCTTCACACACTTATACAACATATAACTATTACAAAAGGTGAAAACATTCACTAATGCTTAAAAAGGAATCACGATGCATTAAGAGCAGAGTGTGTTACAGGGAGTAATTTTTTTCATTTAATATTGCCTTTTGCAGATTTTCAGGTTTTGTTACAATTTTGAACTTTTTGCAAAGGGAATGTAAACTTATAAACAGAACTGCATAACCAATAAATATGATGTGCATCTACGACAGACATCTAAATCAAAATCAGATGTAATACACGTCTCTCTATTTAACTCAAACTTTCTGGATTTCCTTCTGAGAGGTCACTGTGTGCTGGGTGTCTGCCTTGTTGGCTGTGAATTTATAATACTGCATATGAATTGCTTCTGTGAAGAGTGTTATGAATCCTAAGTAGCAGATGTGATGCTGCTAATATTGCAGATAGTATGCGCAGATCAAAAGACATTCTGCCCTGTGGTTGGTCCTGCTCCTTGAGATGGACCTTCCTGCAACTTATATAAAACACTCTAAACCAGATGATTTTGACGGAGCACTGCAGTGTTGATGTATTTTTGTAGGCCAACCCAAGAATTAGCATCACCCTGGATCCCTTGACAAAATCCCAACAGGATTTTTTCCATTGATTTTTGGATTATTGCAGAAAATAAGCTCCCCGACCAATAAAAAAAAGTGATTAGTATGTTTTGTTTATCTTCACAAGTGAACACAACTTTAATGAATTTTAAATCAAAAATGTCACCACCATGAAGCTTCTATCAACTCTTTCAGTTTTTATTAAAAAAAACAAAAAAACGTTTTCCCTGAATGTGTGAGTTAGAATAGTTTGCAAGCGTACGATTAAAAACACTACAAAGCTGTAAAAGGGCACTAGTTTAGTTAAATGCTCATTTCTGGGTTTTGGCCTATAAAAATACTTCATCCTTATTACTAGCAGGTGGATTACAGGCTGTCTAGAACTAAATTCGGCAGGAATCCAGATCTCTAAAAGCAGCCTTCGTTGAAAATACATGCTCACAAGCTGCCTACTAGTGGTTGTAAGCAGTATTGCAACTAAAAAAGACCTCTCTTTTACATAGTCTACTCCAGGGATCCTCAAATCTGGCCCACGAGATCCACTTTCCTGCAGAGTTTAGCTCTAACCCTAATCAAACACACCTGAGCATACTAATCAGTGTCTTCAGGATCATTAGAAAATCACAGGTAGGTGAATTTGATCAGGGTTGGAGCTAAACTCTGCAGCGCATTGGCCCTCCAGGGCAAG
Source organism: Sinocyclocheilus grahami (assembly GCF_001515645.1). Lineage (NCBI taxonomy): Eukaryota > Metazoa > Chordata > Actinopteri > Cypriniformes > Cyprinidae > Sinocyclocheilus > Sinocyclocheilus grahami. The sequence goes on from NW_015505827.1 coordinate 205,624, forward strand.
ATTTGAGGAACCCTGGTCTACTCTTTTGCAGGTATGACCCGGAAGGAGAGCGAAGCAGAGATGGAGTGATGCTTGCGGAGATTGCTGGGTCATGTGATGTTGCTGTAAGAGACTGAAGTGGAAGCGGAGACCACAAGTTTGGGCCACATCTCAGAATGAAAGAGTGGAACCAGGGAACTTGACCTAGATGTGCGCTGTTAGATCACAAATGAAGAGTTACACGGACTGGTTATTTGGTCTGTTATCTGATGTCTAGATGGACGTATTGGCCGTATGGGGCGATTAAGGTGGATCATCTCTTATTCAGAAGGATACTGTGAACTCTACCTATTATATCACACTAAGGTTCTGCACGCACACTATGATAACTATACCTTTAGCTAGAACTAACACTATGCCATCTGGTGTTTGAATAGTGGTCTGCACACAGACTACGAACTGTACCATAATCGCCTCTGTTGGAGGGGGGTGTCTGTGCGTTCGCAGGGCATTCAGTAATAATCTCAGTATTCAGTGCATGTTATGACTGTTTGTTCCTCGTGTATATACGATTTTCGGCTTGTGGCGTATGAGCCAGTTCACATATTTGTACTTTTGACTACTCCTGAATTTAGAAACTCGTTTAGTCTTTCTGCGCCACAGTTCCTTTGTAAACGCAGACAGAAATGCTTTCCTCTGTGTGTCTATGGTGCCTTCTGTCCAGCAGTTATCGCCCACTACTGGTTGCCAATAGAACAAGATTAATTGAATGTTTAAATATATCAAAGTGAATGTTACAGTTGTTTAAAAAACCAAAAGCCCCGTTTTGCTGTTTTAGTGTGCATCACTGGTTTTATTTATTGCAGAGCTCGACATTTCTTCACTTTGGGTGTTCATTATTTTCTTGGTGGTTTTGAAATTATGCTGTAAATGATCATTAAAATGTTTATTTATTTATATTGAACACTTTTGTCATTTTAAAAGCGATATTTAAGTGTGAGATGGAAAGATCTATGGAGCCCCTATGCAGTAAAACCACGTGCTGATCAATGACTTGATGTTCAATGCAATTCCACCTTAAAATCCCACTTTATTTTTCCTGTCCATGAGGCGACTGGCCTCTTGTTTGTATCAATTGTACTGTACATGCACGCAGAGCTTCTGTCTGAGGAATCTACAAGTGCAAGAGAAAGGTCTATTTTTCTGTGTGTTCGATGTTTGTAATACTTCACATTTTAAGTTTTCGTCATTTGTTTTTGCAGATATGTTACTGTTGTTATGAAAGAGTAATGTCCAGAGATAAATTCACATCCCTGGCATGAGAATGCTAAAGGATAATCATGCTTTAGATTCGTTTTTTATTTACAGTTAAATAAAAAAGAATAAACAATCTCTGAAACACTTTTGTGTTGTTTGGCAAGCCATTTTTACAATATAAAACACACACACATATATATATATATATATATACAGTGGGGCAAATAAGTATTTGATACACTGACGATTTTTCAAGTTTTCCCACTTACACAGAATGGAGGAATGGAGAATTTTCATCGTAGGTACACCTCAACTGTGAGAGACCGAATCAAAAAAAAAAATCCAGAAAATAACATTGTATGATTTTTTAATAATTAATTTCCATTTTATTGCATGAAATAAGTATTTGATACAATAGAAAAATAGAACTTAATATTTGGTACAGAAACCTTTGTTTACAATTACAGAACTTGAAAAATCAGCAGTGTATCAAATACTTATTTGCCCCACTGTATATGCAGTGTTGGGGGTAACGCAATCGCAATCAGATTACTTTTTCAAGTAACTAGTAAAGTAATGCATTACTTTTTAATTTACAAGAGAATATCTGAGTTACTTTTTCAAATAAGTATTGATTGACAGCTCTGGTGTTGCCATGGTGACATAAATCAGATGTTATTGTAGTTCTAAAATAAATATGAATATGCATTAATTCATCTCACTCACACACAAAAAAGAAACACAAGAAAAAATCCAGAAAATAACATTGTATGATTTTTTAATAATTAATTTCAGCTTTATTGCATGAAATAAGTATTTGATGTATTGATTGACAGCTCTGGTGTTGCCATGGTGACATAAATCAGATGTTATTGTAGTTCTAAAATAAATATGAATATGCATTAATTCATCTCACTCACACACAAAAAAGAAACACAGATTCAGTATTCCTCAAAATAAATAAAAACAACGCAACTCAGAATATGAAGCAAACCTGCAATAATTAAATGTTATACAACACAAATATCCTTTATGTGTTTAAACCCATTCTGTTAACCAAAGTCTTTGCTTCTGACCTTCGATGATCCAGTTCAAGCGTACTAATAAGCACAAATTACTCTAGACGAACATTTGTGTCTTTTTTTATTGCTGAAGTGTGTTGAACTTTCTTCTGCATTCTACTGTACGGACGTGAATGTACTTTCCCTTCAGCCTGAGGCTTATTCAGTTCACTTCTGGTGTGAAAAGGCTTTTATATTTGCCAAAAATAGAACTTTTTTATTTTAAAATCAAACAAGCAAGCCCTGTCCAGATTTAAAAAGTAACGCAAAAGTAACGTAACGCATTACTTTCCACAAAAAGTAACTAAGTACCGTAATTAGTTACTTTTTTTATGGAGTAACGCAAGATTGTAATGCATTACTTTTAAAAGTAACTTTCCCCAACACTATATATGTGCTGTAATCGCATCCACAATAAAAGTTTTTGTTTACATAATATATGTGTGTGCTGTGTATATTTATTATGTATATATAAATACAAACATACAGTATTTTGTAAATATTTACATGTATATTAAATGCATTTACATTTATATATTTATATTATATTTAATATATAAACATAATATTTTTCTTAAATATTTACATGCATGTGTGTGTATTTATATATATATATATATATATTCATAATAAATATACACAGTACACGCATATTATGCGAACAAAAACTTTTATTTTGGATGCGATTAATCGCGTTTAATTGTTTGACAGCACTTGCAGGTTGCAATTTCAATCAATAAGTTACCAGGCTTCTTCCGTGACTTCAGGGACGCAGGAAATAGTCCGAAAATCAAATTTTATTAAATGGAACTGTTTATTGAACTTATACACATTTGAACTACTTTGCATCATATTAGATACTTAAGGCTTTTATGGTTTATATTTTATGATAGGCCTAAAGTGAAAATATAGGCTACAGCTCAAAATCGTGGCGGAAAACGACACATCAGTTTCATACAGAGGTCAGAGGGCCATGCAATTTGGTGCTGTTGCGGTTATTTTGATGGCCAAAGGTAAGATGCAATTCTGAAACCATGTAGCTACTGTAAATAAATGATCTAAAAAAATTATCAACTATCAATCAGATAGCAGGAGAGTGTAGTTTTAGCAAAGTTTTGATTATGAGGCCACAATTCACGTATCAATTGCATGGCTTTATAGAGTTACATTACAATTCTTTCCTTACCCTGTTAGTAACGCAACATAGTAGTAGCCTAAAGAGAATTCAAAAGAATAGCCTATGTGGAGATGACCAAAACCTGCCTGACAAAATCAAGTGCCACATTCCTAGATGTGAGTAGAAACACCATTCACACATTGTCGATGAAATACAAGTCTGTCTCCAAGAAAAACTTGAGTCAGTCATAACCAAGCTGTAGTTTAATCTTAAATTGGTGCGCGCACTCTGGCGAGCTGGTTCCTGCCTCGCGCTCATTGGTTCATCTGTCTGATAGCGACAGACACCTGACTCACAATCCACCCGCTACTGACTGATCCATGAAAGCAGAAAGACAGAGCACGTAGGCAACTTCTTGTCGACAAGCTCGGACCTTCATATCTCAAGGTAAATTCATATGGATGTGGTGTTGTTGAGTACTAAATAAATAGTTGGTATTTATTAAATAGAAATACTCAGTGATGCTATTTTGCAAACGCTCTATTCCAGATGTGCGTGTGAGATTAATTTAACACTTCAAGTTTAGAAAAGTTCCTCTCGAGTGAGGGCATGCTAATTATTTCCTTAACTGGAACTACGCATTTATATTAAAATGTTTTTTTTAATATATATATATATATAGCTTGCTAAATGTTACAAATGTTTTAAAAACGCTTTTGAATATTTTTGTATATATAACCCAGCATTTTTTAGAGTGCAGGGATCTTGCACCACATTTAAATGTCAATCATCTAATGTTAATGGTTTGTTTCCTGATTGGAACTTACAGTCACGATTCAATAAGAAAAGTTAACGCTAGCTATGACAAAACTAATTTCTTTTATGTACTGTATGTTGAGAGATGAAACATACTGTAAAAGTCATTATGTGATATGCTAATCAACACACTAATGCTAATCAACACTAGACTTGCTAGCATTAGTTATGTCACTAGATTGACTCTTGATCATGTAGATTTTATTTCAGCTTTGCACTTAATTTTGATAGTGTTCTGCTGAAATGAGCCATATAATGATCCCTTATAATGGAGTTGACCTTTTCACTGTAGTCATAATGATGATTTATTGTCGCATGTGGAAACTGTTTATGCTTGCTAGTAGTCAGATATCACAGATATTACACTTTGATGAATAAAAATCTCTTTACCCAGCCAGCAAGTTGTTGTAATAATGAAATTATACAAACGATGCAGTTTGGAATTATATTTCTGTTGTAATAGAAATATATACTGATGTTTTGCATTTACTTGAAGAGAAACCTACCTGTTAGATAGTCTATATATATATATATGAATTTTATTTATTTTTTTTACAATATTTTGAATTGAAAATATTTTATACATAGACGAATAGCCTAATTACTAAATGTTAGGCTATTATATTAATATCTCAGAGTGTTTGCATGAGCTATGTATCTTTTCAACAATATCTGTCGTTTGCAAATATTGAAAGAATGCGCGCGTGGTGACTTTATATTTAGATTCGTATTGTTTCACTTTGCTCGATATTGATGTCACGCCCCCCGTGAAGTAATTTGGCTGCAGAATATTCCACAACACTACGTGACAGAAAGCACACAGTCCATTTCTCCATTTTAGTTCAATATCTGCGCGTTTATATTTAAAACAAGCATATGTGGCAGGTGCAGGAGGATGCATTTTCATCTTTTAAATGCATTTCCACAATTATAAGCATATCGCTGCCCCTTTAATCATGAGCAACGACATTTCACGTTTTCAATTTGCATGTATTAATCTTGCAAGAGGTCTTGCAAAAGCTACATTCAAGGTCATTGGCGGTGTGTCCTGTGACCTGGATACTTTCACTGCATATCTGGGCATATATATATATATATATGCATCCTTGAATAAATGTAACTTCTTAATAGGCCTATATTAAGAAATGTTTCTTGAGTAGCAGATCAGCCTATTAGAATGAATCAGACTGATTTCTGAAGGATCATGTGACACGGAAAGCTGTTGAAAATGCAGTTTCGCATCAGGAATGAATTACATTTTAAAATATATTAGAACTGTTATTTTAAATTGTAATAATATTTCACAATATTACTGTATTTAATGAATTTTAATAAAAAAATTAGACCTTCAAAAACAAAACTTTTTTTATTTGCACTATTTTTTAGTGCAACCTCTATAAAAGTACAATTTCTTGCATGCAAATGAATGTAAAAGAAGATATTTTGAAGAATAGTTCCCATTGTTTCAGTTCCCATTGACTTCCATTGATGAAATGGTATGGACAAAAATACACTGAGAGCCAAAGGGACCCATACCTGTTTGATTATCAACATTCTTCTAACTTTCACAGAAGAAAGAAATGCATACATGTTTGGATTGACATGAGGGAGTAAATGATGACAAACATTTCACTTTCTTCTGCTGAGCATAAAAGAAGGTTTTTGAAGAATGTGGGTAACCAAACAGTTGATGGTAGCCATTGACTCCCATAGGAGAAAAATACTATTTTAGTTCTAGTTCATAGAAAAATACTATGGAAGTCAATGGCTACCATCAACTATTTGGTTCCAAACATTCTTCAAACAAACAAACCATCAGAAGATAGAAACTCATACAAGTTTGGAACAACTTGAGGGGGAGTAAATGATGACAGAATTAAATCTTCATTCTAATCTAGTATATAATTCAATGAGACAATTAGGTCATATTTGGTATAATCTGTGCACCATTGTAGCACCAATATTTTTTGTAAGGGACTTGGTGAAAACTATGGTGAAAACTGGCAACTTGGTCAAAGTGCAGAAAGTCACCTCCTTAGGTTTTGAGACCCGTTATTGTCATGCCAATCCCTGTGTGACTTACCTGAAAGCTCAATGAGTTGTCCATGAGTCCGGCCAATACATGTTGGCATTGTTTTTAGATGCTGGCCTCTCGAGCACTGGTGCGGGGACTGCAGTCTGGATTCTGGAGGAGGGTGTCAACTTCATCTGCTGCCTGGGCTGCACACACTCACGGTGACAGCACACTCTCAAGGGCAATAGAGACCACTCAGCCGTCATTCACATCTATCTATCTATCTATCTGTCTGTCTGTCTGTCTGTCTGTCTGTCTGTCTGTCTGTCTGTCTGTCTGTCTGTCGGTCGGTCGGTCGGTCGGTCGGTCAGTCGGTCGGTCGATCTGACTGTGTCTCTGTGTCTGTCGGTCGGTCTGTCTGTCTGTCGGTCGGTCGGTCGGTCGGTCGGTCTGTCTGTCTGTCGTCTGTCAGTCTGTCTGTCTGTCTCTATCTCTCTGTCTGTCTGTCTGTCTGTGTCTGTCTGTCTATCTCTGTCTATCTATCTATCTGTCTGTCTGTGTGTGTCTGTCTGTGTCTGTCTGTCTGTCTGTCGGTCGGTCTGTCGGTCTGTCGGTCTGTCTGTCTGTCTGTCTGTCTGTCTGTCTGTGTCTGTCTGTCTGTCTGTCTGTCTGTCTGTCTGTCTGTCTGTCTGTCTGTCTGTCTGTCTGTCTGTCTATCTATCGATCTATCTATCATCTATTTGGACAGATACTTTCAAACTCTTGACTGTTGTTGTTCTTGTGCATTTGTCCTCAGATGTTGATGTGGCTGACTGCTCCGTTCCTCAGTACAACAACCGTCTGGACACGCCATTGCCAGATGTTCCATTTGTCAGAAATCTCAGTGCCGAACAGAAGAAACTCAAAGAGAAAGAGAAGGGATCATGGACCCAACTCACCAAGGAGGAGAAACTGGCCTGTAAATCTGAATAACTTAGGCTAACTTTGAGCTTTTTTAATCTACTGCTTAATAAGCAAATAAATCACTCATAAAATCTCCTGTTGTTATAAGAACAGGTTAGACTTTGACCCTGGGTGTGGAGGAAACTGTTACTCACTCATGGGGCTCCTGAATAACCAGATTTGTCTTTACAGTAGCTGTAGGTATAAACATGCTCATATGTAATAGGTACTGTAAGGAAAATATGATATACAGAACCATTAAGAAGTCTGGGGTTAATAAGATTTTTTTAACAAAGAAATTAATTATTTTTTTCTACAAAGACACGTTACAGTTAATTGATCAAAAATGACAGTAAAGACTTTTACATTTTGTATAATTTAAATACATGTTCATAAAGAATTCCATAAAAATATTAAGCAGCACAGCTGTAACATTGATAGTAATAAACATTTCCTGTTCAGAATTATTACTGAAGGATCATTGTGACCGTGAAGACTGGAGTAATAATGCTGAAAATTCAGCTTTGCATTACAGGAATAAATGACATTTTAAAATACAATAAAACAGAAAACGTATTAATATTTCACAATATTAGTGTTGTTACTGTATTTTTAATCAACTAAATACAGCCATGATGAGCATAAGATACTTCTTTGAAAAACATAAAAAAAATATTATAACCTACCAAACTTTTAAATGGTAGTGCATATTATTATAATTTTTTTTAAATATTATATTGTATTTTATGGTATATTCTATTCTGGGTATATTAACATTGGGTATATAATGAATATAGCCAGTGTTGCTCTTAGCTTCTTAGCTGGACAGTTATGAAGAACAGCCTTTTGGACCACATTGCCACATTGCTCAATTCAGCTACCAATAGAAATGATTAAAATATTTGGGTCTTAATGGGTTTGAATGCTGACTGAACACTTGGCAGAAACTGATCAATTTTCTTGAGTAGCTATTAGAGTTATTTGCTTCTAAAGTTGAGAGGATTCAGCAGGATTAATGCCACAAATCACCCCTTAGTTATCAATACAGCCTGGTATAAGTATAGAGATGTTTAAATATTTTATATTTTGTATATTTGTACATTTTCTGTATTAAATTATATTTTTATGTTTTATTATTATTTTTAATATTTATTTCAGTTTTATATTCCTTTGTGATGTATAATATATTATTTTACCTGGGTAAGATCCCTCAAAGGCTAAATTATTAATATATTAAATGGGTCATGGATCTTGGGAATTATAATGATAATGGCAGATATGTTAATGACTTCAGCTCATTTGGCCTCAGGTATTAAAAGTTATTTCCCACCAGATGGCAGCGTTGTTTAACTGTTTTCAATTGAATGGCAGCCAACCACCTTGCCTTCCAAGTGTGCATGCAAGCAGGGCAAGCTTTTAAATCTAACAATTACTATTCAGATCATCTGTGGTGTTTTTTTCCTTCTTCTTTTTTTCAGTGTACAGACTCACACATGAGCTGTCGTACGCAGAGATGAGGCAAGGTTCCAAAGAGTGGATGACTGTTCTCGGGGGCGTCTTCATCTTCCTTGGCTTCACAGGGCTGCTGGTGTGGTGGCAGCGTGTCTATGGTGAGTGTATATATGAAGATATTTATACGTATACACCCTCTAAATGATGCATAATGGTTTTTGATTACCAGATTATCATGGCAGGAAAGCCTTAAATGCTTACATTTCAGGCATTTCATCATTCCCGATACGCTCTGTTGCTTTGATGTGAGATTCAGCTGGATTTAATTGTGTTGATGATTTATTTATTCATCCAATCTGAAATCAGAACAGTAGTCAAATCCAAAATCAACAGATTGGCTTCTGCTAAATTAAAGGGATAGTCCATGCAAAAACATTTGCTCACCCTTATTCCAAACCTGTATATATTTCTTTCTTCTGTGGAACACAAAAGAAGATAGTTTGAAGAATGTTGGGAAACATATTCAGGTTCCATTGACTTCCATAGTATTTTTTGTCCATATACTATGAACGTCAATGGGATTTAAAGCCATTTGGTTGCCAGTATTCTTCACAATATCTTCTTTTGTGCCCCAAACTTCTGTAGTATTTTTTTTTTGTCCGTACTTTGGATGTCAATGAGATCTGAAGCTGTTTGGTTGTCAATATATCCTTTAAAAAAATTCTTTAGTGTCCCACTGACTTCCATGGAATTTGGAAGTCAGTTCTACGGAAGAGGATTAGGTTCAAGCAATAATAATAAAAATGAAAAAATCATTATAATGCGAGATTAAACTCATTAAATTTCAAGAAGAATGTCAAAATAAAATGTTGAGAATAAACTCATTACATTTCGAGAATAAAGTCGTGTTTCGAGAAAAAGTCGTTACATTTCGAGAAAAAAAAGTCTAAATAAAATGCTGAGATTAAAAAAGTCGTTACATTTCAAGAAACAAGTTGAAATAAAATGTTGAGAATAAACTCATTTGTTGAGAATAAACTCATTACATTTCGAGAATAAAGTCGTGTTTCGAGAAAAAGTCGTTACATTTCGAGAAAAAAAAGTCTAAATAAAATGCTGAGATTAAAAAAGTCGTTAAATTTCAAGAAACAAGTTGAAATAAAATGTTGAGAATAAACTCATTAAATTAAGAGAAAAAAGTCATTAAATTTAGAGAAAAATGTCGTTACATTTCAAGAAAAAAGTTGAATGTTGAGAATAAACTATAAAAAATAAATTAATAAAAAAGACGGATTAAAACCCTAGCCAATTGCATCATATGAAGTCATAATATAAAATGAACATGACACGAGTGTGTTTATTCTCAGTTTATTTTGACATTTTTCTTGACATTTAACAAGTTTTTTCTCAAAACACGACTTTGTTCTTGAAATTTAATGAGTTTATTCTCAACATTTTATTTAGCCATTTTTCTTGAAATTGAATGAGTTTAATCTCGCATTATAATGACTATAATCTCGAGATGGTTTTATTTGTTTTATTATTGCTTGGCCCTAATCCTCTTCCGTACAATTGGACTCAAAACTGTTTGGTTGCCAATAATCTTCAAAATATTTTCTTTTGTGTCCCATTGACTTCCATAGTAGTTTTTGTCCATACTATGAAAATCAATGGGACCCGAAACTGTTTGGTTGCCAATATCATCTTTTCTGTTCCATGGAAGAAAGTCATACAGGCATGAAACAACATTATAGGGAGTAAATTTACATTTTGGGTGGGCTATCACTTTAAGGCCTGAAACCTTGCTTAGAGGTCATTTTCACTTGGATTTTGTTCTTTGTGCCTTTTATTTTTTTTTATCTTTTTCCTCTAATGTGACCATCAGTTCTCAGAGCACAGATTGCTCTGATTTCATGTCAGATGGAAGAATCAGCATGGCCTTTTTACCTGCAGCACATACTCCCGCTGAAATAATTGGACTGGGTTGTGTGTGCAGTCAACGGTTTAAAGAAGCGGAAAAGAGGGTAAAGATTTACTTGTTTGAGCCGCGGCTTCAGTTCTGGAATCCCTTTAGACCCAGCTGAACTTCTTTACAAATGATAAGAAGATTTCCAAGGTTGTGTGTGTGCCTAAGATGGATGGAAAGCAGTTGACATGTTTAAAACCGAAAGAGTGTGCATTGTGTGTTTGCGTTTGTGTGTGTGTGTGTGTGTGTTTGTATAAGTGTGTGAGCGGGATCTTGTCGGAAGTAGATGAGTCTTCTCCATCTCTGTCTCAGAGGCCCCAGTTCTTTGAGGAAGGAAGTCAATGCTACATCACCTCAGGAGAGATACAGTAGAGGAAAATAACGCAAGGAGGGAGGAAGACAGAGAAACTGTGAGAACAAAAGTTTGGTGAGGATCCTTGGGGGGGGTGAAGAGGGGTGTAGCCGCATCAAAGGTACAGAGAAAAGTATAGAAGTCCAAAAGTCAGTTGTCAGTTGAGCGCTGGGTATTTCCCACAATGTCTGGCTCATGTTGTGACTTGAAAAACTCCACTCTGGGCCGCTGTTCTTCAAACTCATTAGGGCTGGGTATTAAGACTCGTCTGAGGTTGACTTTAGCAATTGTTGGGAATAAAGAGGAGATGAAAGGGGTGATTTTTTGGAAAGCCACCTGGGATACAGTCACACTTCAGGTTCTTATTCTGGGGTTTGCAGGAATCTCTGCCCTACAACTCCCTGAAAACTGAACCAAATTTCCTGTACATACCTCAGGGCAGGTGTACTGACTCCACCTGGCAAAATAAAATCATAATATTTTTGATGTGTTTCTGTGAAAGAAATACCGTCTGCCTTGAGGGGTTTTAGATGGGGAGATGCCCTTGAAAAAAAATGACAATATAAACCAAATACCAGATATACAGTCTGAGTCCAGGTTGAGAATCTGGGATTCAAAATTTAAACCTGGAAATAAAGAGAATAAAGAGAGTTGTGAAAAATGTACAACAGAGAAGTATTACGAAGTAAAAATCAATGAGTGCTGCTTTCATTATTTAATGCAATAATGTATTTATTTATAAATAGTTTATTTATTGTGAAATATTTTTATAATTTTTCATTTCTATTTAATATATTTTAAAGTGTAATTTATTCCTGCGAGGGCGAAGCTGAATTTTCAGCATCATTATGCCAGTCTTCAGTGTCACATGATTCTTCAGATCATCATTCTAATATGCTGACTTGCTGCTTAAATTATTATTAATGTTGAAAACAGTTGTGCTATTTAATATAGTGATACACTACTGTTCAAAAGTTTGGGGTAATGATATATATATATTAAATTAAATTAATACTTTTATACATCAAGAACATTAAATTGATCAAAATTTAAAGACATTTATATTACAAAAGATTTGTATTTCAAATAAATGCTACTCTTTTGAACTTCTATTCATCAAAGAATCCTGAAAAAAAATCTATCATGGTTTCTACAAAAATAGTGAGCAGCAAAAACTGTTTACACAATTAATAATAAAAAACAAATTATTAATAATTGGTCATCAATTGAGCAACAAATTAGTATATTACACTAATTTCTGAAGGATCGTGAAACGAGTAATGGCTGGTGAAAATTCAGGAAAAAATTAATTTAAATCTTTTTCAATTCAAATTTATGCTGTTATGCTGATGATATAAAACGATTTAATAAAAAATGATACTAGAAGAAGCGAGTGGATTTTGGAAGGGAGGTGCGAAAAGGCATGGAAAGCCAAGACACCAGCAGAAATCTATCAGTAAAGCAATCCTGCCCCTAGTCAGTGGAAATTAACATTAGCTGGTTCAGTCTCAACTGATGGCCCATAAAAAGGTGTCTTATTACCAACGTGTCACACAAGAAACATTTCATGATGGATAAAAGCAAAGAGCTCTCTCAAGACCTTCAGAACCTAATTGTTGCAAAACATACTGATGGCATTGGTTACAGAAGGATTTCTATACTTCTGAATGTTCCAGGGAGCACTGTTGGGGCCATAATCCGGATGTGGAAAGAACATTATTTCACCATAAACCGGCCACGACCAAGTGCTCCTCACAAGATTTCTGACAGAGGAGTGAAAAGAATTATCAGAAGAATTGTCTAAGAGCCAAGCACCACTTGTGGAGAGCTTCAGAAAGATCTGGAATTAGCAGGTATAATTGTTACAAAGAAAACAATAAGTAATGCACTCAACCGCCGTGGCCTGTATGCACGCTCACCATGCAAGACTCCATTGCTGAAGAAAAAGCATGTTGAAGCTCATTTAAAGTTTGCTGCACAACATTTAGACAAGCCTGTGAAATACTGGGAGAATATTGTCTGGTCAGATAAGACCAAAATTAAACTCTTTGGATGCCATAATACACACCATGCTTGAAGGTCAACTGGCACTAAACATCACCCCAAAAACATCATGGTGTGGCACTGGCAAAATTCATATAATTGAAGGAAGGATACATGGAAAAATGTGCCGAGACATTCTTGATAAAAATCTGCTGCCATCTACCAGGATGATGAAGATGAAACAAGGGTGGACATTTCAGCGAGGCAATAATCCCAAACACAGCCAAGGAAACTCTCGATTGGTTTCAGAGAAAGAAAGTAAAGCTGCTAGAATGGCCCAGCCAATCACCTGACTTGAATCCAACAGAAAATCTACGGAAAGAACTACAGATCAGAGTTCATAGAAGAGGCCCACAGAACCTTTAATATTTGAAGACTGTCTGTGTGGAAGAATGGGCCAAAATCCCACCTGAGCAATGCATGCGACTAGTTTCTCCATCCAGGAGGCGTCTTGAAGCTGTCATTAACAACAAAGGCTTTTGTACGAAGTATTACATTTCAGTAAGCGTGTTCAATAATTTTTCCCTGGGCCATTCATTCCATTTTATTACACAGAACTTAATTTCTGAATGTATTTGTTTTCTTTGTATGTATGGATTACTTGGGTTGATACCAACATCTGGTGAAGATTTCATGTCAACAGCACCTTTAGAAATATATTTACTGAGAAAACTATGCTGATGTGTTCAATACTTATTTTACCCGCTGTGTATATATATATATATACTTAATATTTATACTTATATAATTAATTCTTTTTTCGTCAAGGACACATTAAATGAATCAAAAGTGACAGTAAAGGCAATTATAATATTTCAAAAGAAAAAAAATCTTTTGAACGTTGTATTCATCACATCCTGAAAACAACATATCATGTACTACATTTTCCACAAAAATACTTAGTAGCAAAAACTTTTCAACACTGTAATAATATGAACTTTTATTAATAATTGGCCTGTATTCATAAATTGAAACAGCAAATCAGAATATTAGAATGTTTTCTGAATAATCTGAAGACTGAATAAATACATATCTATCTATCTATCTATCTATCAACAACAACAAAAACACATAGGTCCACAAGTTTGAACAAAATGTGTTATGACACTCCCTGCTTCCCCTAATGTAAATGCATTTGTCAAAATGTGAGAACCCTGTACTTAAAACCCGCCTGGAGTATGGAGTCCTGTGGGGATCATGAAAAGTAGCTTTGACAAAACTGAAAGGCATGAAAAGAAGTGCACTTCAAACACAAACCCAGACAGCAGAATTACACTTCATCTGGAGAGTAGGCTACTACGCCAAAAGCAATGAATGGTGTGACGTAGAGGAAGTGCCGCCCCGTGAGCGAGTATATCGAGTAGTATTCAGTTTAAGCGTTCTAGCGTCGCTTCAATGAACGCGACAGCCTCGATGTCATTCGTCGGCGGTGACGGAGCACGCTTAATTTCTGCACGATCCGTGCCGCGCGTTGGAAAAACGGCATCTTGCCAAAGAGCGTGGAAATCTACTTGTACATTTTACACACCGCAAAAGTGCTTCTTCGTGCGCTGACTTGGTTGCTATTTTCTCTTCCGTCTTTCTGGGACCTCGTTTGTCAGAGGTATTATTAGAAATACGGCGTTTGCTTTAACTCTCTTCTTCGGTCTTGTAACGTCAACGACGTCGCGTTTTTTTTTCTTGCTCTTGGCTGGAGGTTCACTGGAATATAAGCGCAGTGAGTTTGAGCAGTGAAGAGGCATTCCTCGCGCCGCGCTCGAGACGCGCTTGGATCTTGACCGCGCGCTGCAGCAACGGCCAATCCATCTATACATCCATCCATCAGCGCGCTGGACGTGCAGGTTTGCTGACAGTTCTGGCTTTAAAGTTACAAAAATAACGTTTTTATGAGTCATAACCAATGACTGTGATACTACATAATATAATTTCCCTCAAAAATGACATTTTAATGAGAGAACTCACATCAACGCGATGTGAATTTGACATTTGTCGGAGCTTTTCTCTGTGAGAGAACGTTTTCCGTTACGATGTACTTCGAATAACCGACTCTTTCCTGCTCTCGCTCGTTTTTGTCGTGTTTAATAACGATGGCCAACGAAATTCGCTATGACAATCGGAATATTGTGGAGAAATACCTCAATCACAAACTTTCAAAGAAGGGATATGAGTGGAAATTTCAATCTTCTGGGGAGGATGATGACACCGTCAATACAGGAGTGGAGGACTCCTCTCCAAACTCAGGCAGGAGGCTCCAGGCTCCCTCAGCCGGAGGGGGGAACAACTCTGAATGCCTGATAGCAAACCGGGTCACACGTTCAGACTCTTATT
The DNA here is from genome assembly GCF_001515645.1 of Sinocyclocheilus grahami. Classification (NCBI taxonomy): domain Eukaryota; kingdom Metazoa; phylum Chordata; class Actinopteri; order Cypriniformes; family Cyprinidae; genus Sinocyclocheilus; species Sinocyclocheilus grahami. The sequence continues at coordinate 220,951 of NW_015505827.1, forward strand.
CGAGGATCTACGGGGCGTTACGCGAGGCTGGAGACCAGATAGAAAGGATGCACCAGCGTGAATTTGAGGAGATGTCCCACCAGATGATATTCAGTCGCAATGCAGAACAACGCAGCTTCTTAGCTGTGGCTGAAGAGCTCTTCAGAGACGAAGTGAACTGGGGGCGGATCGTCGCTTTCTTTGAGTTTGGTGGGATCATGTGTGTGGAGAGCTTCAACCGGGAGATGGCGTCCCAGGTAGATAATATTGCACACTGGATGACAGACTACCTGAACGGGCCTCTGGAAAACTGGATCGAGGAAAATGGAGGCTGGGTAAGTTTATGGTCAAATGATTGTGACCTTTGCCCAGTCGTTTATTACTGCATCTCTGCAGCTGAAGCTTGAAATCATTAACACAATCTTTTTAAACAGCCAAGACTAATGCAGTGTTGTTTACTATCACTTGTGATTATGTAAACAAACTGTTCTTACTTTCTCAGTAGAATTTGATTCTGATTAGGTCATTGTGTGTAAAAGACTACATCAAAATGAAAGGTTTTGTGCCTTTGAGTCCAGGTCTTTTCGCTGAGGCCTCTTAAATGCTGAGAAAATGGGCAAATATAGTCATAAAAATTAGTTTTTCTCCTGGAAAAGGGACAAAAAAGAGAGATTATTTATCCTGTAATATACAGATTTTTGTCCCGTCTTGTGTGACAATTTCCTTCCTCCTATATAACCTGCAGCTGACTAGCAGGTAGCAACTATTTACGGCTGTGACCAGATATTTAAAATATGTCTAACACTTCCTGTTTTAGTAGGAAGTATGTCATCGCTAGACAAAAAAATTAAAACGTACACTCGTAAAGCGATTCATAGGGGCATTATGGTGTGCAAGTTGAGTAGTAAGGCTTTAACAGTATAAGGCAATGAAATGAATTCATCTCATTGTGTCTGCAGTGCTATTTAGTAGAATGGGTTAGTTAATTGAGTTGGACTGGTTTGAGTTTAGTCAGCTTGGGTTTTGACAGTTCAATCAAGTTGAAAGTGACAGTTCAATCAATGTAAGCCACGGCCCTATTATGTCATGTAAAAAGTTTTTTTGAGTGAGGTAGACATTAGTTTTCTCAAGGACATTTACAGACGTGCATGATAGTCATTATGAATTTATAATGATTGTTTGGTAGTAAATCACATATGATTCAAAAATTCAGCACATGTAAAAATTTTATGGTCAAATAAAACACTAGAGAACACTAGAAGGTAGAGAGAAGATTTTATAAAATATAAAGACAGATGTTTTTGCTGGAGGTATATTTATAATTTTTTTTTATATAAATGAACTTTTATATTAATTTATGTATATAAATATATATTAATTTATATATATATTATCGTAATTATAATTATATTAATATATTGTATTATATATATATACAGTGGCATGCGAAAGTTTGGGAGCCCCTTGCAGAAAATGTGAATAGTTTTAACATAATAAGAGAGATCATACAAAATACATGTTATTTTTTATTTAGTACTGCCCTGAGTAAGATATTTTACATAAAATATGTTTACATGTAGTCCACAAGACAACAAATATTTTTTTGTCTTGTGGACTATGTAAACATCTTTTATGTAAAATATCTTACTCAGGACAGTACTAAATAAAAAGTAACATGCATTTTGTATGATCTCTCTTTTTTTTTTTATTATTCACATTTTCATATATATATAAAATAAGCAAACCATTTTAATTACAAAAATTATGTTTCTATTAAACGCTTATTTATAATTATAATAAAAATGTTTTATTAAAAAAAAAATTAAATAATAGTAAAGAAAAAAATATAATGTTAAATACTCTTGTAATACTTCTCTAATTTATATATTATTGAATTATAATAAAAATATTTTTACATTATTTATATATAAAACTGGATACAGTATAGGCCTAGGTGTGTAAAACAAAAAAAGTTGACTGTTTTATTTTGTTCAGGATTGAAGCCTCTCAGGTAAAACATGAGCTGTATGGCACCATTGGCCTGCAATTTTTATTCCAATTATCATTCCTGGTGGTTCAGTGTTTTTTTCCTAGGCTTGATTGTGTTTATGGGGTGCAGTCTAACATGTTAATGCTTCGTTTTTAAAAAAACGAATCATTTACCTTTATTCCACACCGCTCTGCCCCTTCTCTGAGAAACACGCTTATCATTTCCTTCTTTTATGAAACCCCTCCCTCAGAAATAGGCGATGGGCTCTGATTGGTTAGCTAGCCCAGTTTGTTGTGATTGGCTAAACCGCCTCTAGTGCGCATCTAAACGTCTCGCCCTTCACCTCAGCTGCATGTGCTCCAGTTGTATTGTAAACAAGGCATCGTTAATATCGCTTATCAGTTTGAGCCCGATTGAGAAGCAGAGGATATTATTGAAGAGGATTGTGCAGAACCTGTGCAAGCGCGGCTTTTAATGGTAGGCCTATGTTTTTTGTTTGTTGTTGTCTCATACTTTTAGATATGCTGTTATTTGTAAATGCTACTGCTTATGTTAGCTTTTAATATACAGTTTTATCCTGATTAAAGCTTTAATGCAGTACGGCAACTGCACGCCATGTTTAACGCTTCTCATAGCTGTGTGAAAATAAGTGTATAATTGTAACAGTTCATTTTTGGAGCTGAGCTGAATGAGAGAGAGAGATGCAGAGCATGTGCAGAGCAGGTGCACGTGTGGAACAGTATTAAGAACCACTGCTTTAGAACATTGATTTTGAAACTTGTGAATCCATTAGAATCATTAGAAGACAGAATCGCTATTCATATATGAATAGATTTTTATGTGCACCTCTAGTTTTTTCTTCCTCTTCTCTAAAGCAGCATGGTCTCTCCCCCTTTGCTGCCTTTTCCCGAGGGGTGATGTCACAAACCCGGGAAGTAACTTGTTGTAGTCCCTACCAGCCGTTTTTGTAGGCATTAAACTGTCAGAATTTTAAAAGATGGTATCTCCGTTTGCATCGATCTTTCAGCTTCGTAACTTTGCAGATATTGTTCATGCTCAAACAGAAACATTACACACTAACTAACGTTAAAAAGTGAAAAATCGCAATGAACCACCCCTTTAATGGTGCAACAGTCAAAATTGTATCGTGCATGTGTTTCCACTTATGCTACCCCTACTCTAAGTTGTAACTTACAAACATTACTGGTGCAGCTGGCCCCAGGTGGGTTGTGTTTAAAAAGAAATGAAATCTGGCATGTGTAAAAACCGAGAATATCCATGAACGCCCAACTCCCTAGTCAAAACAAGTAAACATTTTTTATTCCTTCTTTTTTCTAAATAACCCTTGTTTTAACACTGTCCTTCACTTTCACTGCAGTGCTTCTGTGCTGAATTATTTACGGTATGAATTGGAGCAGCCCATCACAGTTGTGTTGCTCCTGTATGGGTGGACTGACTCCACCCTATTCATACGCAGCAGAACCCCCAGTCTGAGATGAGGAGACCATCTGTGTCCTCCAAATCAAGAACTGAACTACGTTATGCATGTGTAATGTTATATAAAAATGGTGAAATAGTGTTAAATTGCAGTTTGGGAATCTTTTATCTTTCCATTCAAATAATCAACCGTGTGAGCATGCCATGGTATAATAAGAGATGGTACAGTCTTCTTCAGACTGCATACTAGAGGTTAGCCTAGTTTCTCCGCTGTCTGCTACAGCTGTGCAGGTGGCCCAGCAGAGCCATTATTCCTGTCTGGACGAAAGGTGTGCTGGGGCTGAATTAATGATGGTCATTACTCACCACATCTGCTGCAGGTTAGACTGACTCAAATGGCTTTTGATAAATTGAGGTACAGGAAGAGCATTTCAGAGCGATGGCCGTACACAAACACTCTCCACATGCAATCCTCATTTCATTATTTTAAAGGTCAGTTGTAATGAATAGATGGTTGACTAATTGTATAATAGCTATATTGTGGTGCATGACTGTATCAAGTCCATCATGTGAAGAGATGCAATGCAATTAGGACACAATTAGCAGAGAAGCATTTTAATAAGCCTTTAACATGTGCCTGCATTATTCACAAAGCTCAGCACTTTTGTCCAGAGGCGATGAATGATTTATTTATTTCATTTTGTCATGAAAAGCACATCTAGAGTTTGCATTAAGACTATTATTGCTGAGAGAATTGGCTTGCTCTTGAGAGTTATATATTACACCGAGTCTGTCATTAACAGCTTCTTTAAATGTAGGATTTGTTTTGAAGTATTTGACATTGATATATTCTCGCACAGGGGATGCTTCCCGCTTGATTTCCTCAGTAGTTAGTTATTTTAGGGGAATCTTTATTAAGTTACTGATAATGTCCCAATAGCTTACCATCAGAGTGCTGGTGCTGTTTAGGCTTGTTCGTTTGCGTGCATCTCTTATGAAGAATGCATTTAAAACCTCGCTGTGTGGAGATTTATAGGGCTTTCATCTCAAGAACAGTAGCATCAGTGGGGATGCAGCCAGTAAAAACACTACTATGAGCTTTACTTAAATGTAACCATGATCAGTTACTCTGTATAAAGTTCAAGTGACTCAGGTAATGGAAGAAGAACTCTCAGCCTTTGCTAAGCACATCACAATTAAGAAGTCAAGTGTTTTGTGGTATTCATTTCCCCCATTAGAAGGTCCTCCAAGGTGTCAGATAGGCCTCCCATTTGCCTTAAATTGGTCAGATGGCTTTACTTCTCTGCCAGAAAGAAATGTCCTCTCCACCCATAGTTAATCCTTACTTATTATCCTCCTTTTCAATTAATGTGATTCATTAATCCTTGGATAAAGCCTGTCTGTGGAGAATACATGATTCAGCGGTACTACAGTGCTCGGTCTTATTATTATTTTTTCAGGCCCCCTGCAGGGATACCCCGTTTACCCAGCAAGCCTTTGAGACTATTGTCTTACTGTACTTCAGTCACTGTCACAAGTTAAAATGGACTTTTAAAAACATGTTTTGTTCATGTGGATGGTCTTTTGTGTACACAATTATAGACTGTTGACAAGGGACATAATTAAATTTGTTCTTTCAGATTGCCAAATTAATGTAGTCCTTCTAAATGACGGACGTTAAACATGCCGTGCGTCATACCTGATGTAAAATAATCATTGTTGCAGCTAAATAGGAGTGTGGAAACTGAATTAACATAGTCTTGTGCAGCTTGGAAAGTTTTCCATAATCCATTTTGGCCTCTTGTGACCCTTAACTAAAAATAGCCACCTGTAGAGGTGTTTTAGAGGTGAACGCAACAATAGACTCTCAGCTACTTTACCTGCCTTTATCCCTTTTCCAAGAAAACGAGAAAAGAACGTCCTATAGACATTACTCAGATTTCATTCTGTATTTAAACACCTTTTCCAGAACTATGTCAGCTTATTGAATGTGTGCACATACAATATCACACACTCTGTAAGGTCTGCATCATATAATTTTCACCACTCAACCCTTTCAAAACTGTATTATAGAGATTTTGTTTAACATTTTTTAAGAAAGACATTTCGCCAGTTAAACAGTTGAAACAACAGTACAATCCATTGAACAAACTGTACTTCTATCCCTCACAGCCTCATTTTCATTCCTGTCAAAAAAGAAAATATGCGCTACCCTGACTAAGGTCTACAGTGCATGCTGTTTCACATGTAGAAAGAAGAATCTGTTGAGAATTTTGCATTAAAGCAACTTTTTGAAACTGTTTAATTGCTTGTTTAATATGTTTAACAGAATCTGTAGAAGTGTAGCATAGGTCCGTTGCCTCCTTCCAAAATTTGACAGCATTGCACATGGCAAAACAGAGCAGATGCTCAGACATTTAGGACTTCTGGTTTGCAAAATGCTTAATGAGCTTTCTCATTACTGTGTAACCGCTTTGAGGTAGCTCATTTAGCATACTCTTTTCTTTTTTTTTTTTTTTGCCCCCTCAACAAATTGATGTTTACTGTTATCTTAATTGCCATGTTAGTGTTGAGGTGTTGGTAAAGATGGAGCTCTGTTGGTTTGGTGAACTGAGATCAAGTGCAATGTGTCCCAGTGCACAACATTTGCTTAATAATCTCCCACTTATTGTTGAGATTGAATAGCGCTATTAACAAAAAGTCAGTCAGCAGTTTATGTTAGGTTCAGCATAAACGTTCCTAGCTTATTATAGTCTTACTATCCTCATGACTTCCGGAGGCAACCTGGCGTATTACGTGGATTGTTTAACTGTGGCCCCCATTCAGATAATGAAATCAGTCCACGTGTAAGTTTGTTTAGACAGACTACAATTGCGCAGGTGCTCACCCACACACCACATACCTGCGGTTCATTACAGGTTCCTGGCTGTGTATAGTACTCTGGTGATTCTGATGCCTTAGAGGCGTGTCTGACCCCACCTGGGTCTTTTATTAGTGGGTGTTGCATTGTAGGGCGTTTTACAGTTGGAGTCAAAGAACTTCAAACGCTCTAGCATCGCTCAGGTATTCATTTTTTCCCAACATGTGCCTCCTACAGCCCTTTCAAGTGACATTGTTTATGAAAGCGATATCGACACGAAAGACAGACCATGGAAAGAAAAAAACCCAGTGAAGAGAAAAGAATAGTGTGTCTCTTTTTGACATTCAGTGATAATGCCTTCAAACAAACCTTCTGCGTATTTTACCGTTGCAATGTACATCTGTGCCTGTTAAGGTGCCAAGAAAGGTTTCAGAAGAAAAGAAGTTCGAAATAAAAAAGAGGAAATGAAGGCAGATGAAGAGCAATAAAAGAAAGCAGGAAGGATGAAGAACTGTAGAATAGGTGCCTGTTTTGTTATTGCACCTTCCTGCACAGCTGCTATCAGGTAGGTGAGGTTGTGGCTCCTGCTCCTGGGGGGCTAGTTAGGGCTCCAAGGGCGTTTCTGATTGGCTGCCAGAGTGCTGCATGGTGCCTTTGACCTCAAGGCGAAACCCTCGGCTGGGTGTGTCTGGAAAAGAAGCATGCTGGAGATGCTGGGGTTTATTTTGGGAAAATGGTGGTGGAAAAATAAGGATTCCCTTGCAGGTGTGGTCTCCTTTGGTTGAGAAGCCAGATTCTATACACAAAGATGCACAAAAGTCATTAAGTAAGACAAGGGTAATCACTCAAATCATAAAAGAGTTCGCTGACAAAATTATTCATCATAAAACCACTTGAAAAAGTAGGTTATCTCTTTTTCCCTCCCCTCAGCATCTTTATAAGTTCTGAGGATTACAGACAAGAGAACAAATTGGATGTGAAAGGTGAGTTCAGCAGTTAAAGAACATACCGGGTAAGCACCAAGAAGGATCTTTGTTAAAGAACGGCAAAACATTGTGTTGTCCCTCATCAATCTCTCGCTTTTAATCACTGAAACTTGCAGTGAGTCATTAGAAGAAAAACTTAGTGAAGCTGAAATGTCTGAGACACATTTATGTTTTTAGTTATTGGTTTCCCTGAAGAGGTGAGAGACTCGCAGAGAAAGTTATAGGGACATTCCCTACATATACACAGTGTACTTGATGTTCTATTTTGTAATGTCATGTTATAGATATTATTGTGAATGATTCATTTAGCTTTTTTTTTTTACCTCATAATCAAATGTCATAATTTGATCTTCCAGTAAAATGTCAGACTTCTCTCTGCAGATTTATGCCGGACTTTTCCAATCATTTCGTCGACTTAAAACTGCCCTTCTCCACAATTGACTGCAAGCTCGCATTCATTTTTAAGTGCAACGCCCACATCACAACAACCAATCAACAACTGATAGATAAAACCAAATCCCCGCCTTAAATTTTTTTTCCCTGATAATTTGGTACACTCAGGTGTACAGTATTTTGTGCACAGTACGGAAGAAAAAAACTGTCGCTACCTCAGTTTCATTGTGTCTTTTGAAAAGATTCTGGTTAATGAATAGCAAAATCACATTTAACCGTTATTAGAGCTAAAATGTAAATCACAGATAATCGTTTTCCATGTCTGTAACTGGCTTGCTTTCATCCTAGTTTTGGATGCACTCTAACGTCGGCTGTTTGTGTTTGTGGATGCCTAGTTATTTGGATAAGTTGACTTGTGATTGATCAAAGTGACTGTGCTGGCTGATCAGACAGGCTTTGTATTGGTTTTTAGTTTTGTCTGGTTTTGATGCTGCAATTTTGATTTTGACTTTCCTCACCCTTTGATATGTGCCTTGTGATTTCAAAATTTATTTTCCACAGACCTTTTTTCCATTGCACCTGTTCACTGTGGAATATAGAAACAAAGGAGGAGGGCGACATGCTCATGGACGTTTGCCAACATATATGGTCCTAATTCCTGGTTTGGAGCATCTGTCTGGCCCGGTGGACTCAATGGCCCCTCACCCCCAACACATTAGATTAATGACCAGATCATTATCTTTTCAGAGAGCAGTAGATATATACACAAAAATGGGGGCACACTGTAGGAGAGCTCACTTACTTGGTATTGCTCACATACATCAACAAACACTCACTGTTTGGTGTGCAGGTCGTGCTCCACAAGCTCATTGATTAGTGAAAATGTTGTTATGAGTTTACTTGCTCACAGTCAGGAACTCTGTTGCCTCCTCTGGCTATCAGATTGGAGGTAAACATTGTCACCTGCTTGTCTACAAGAAGCTTTCTTCCTTCTGTTGAATTGGATTCGTCTGCCGGGCACACAAATCGGATTACATTTCAGAGGAAAGCAACTCGTTCCTCTCTCGATCGCAACTGATTCAACCTCCCACACAAAAGTTTTCTGCCTTGACAGTTGGCTCGTAGGAGCCCTTTGCAGTAAATCCACATCTGTGTATCTGCCCCCTAAAAGAACCCATGCACTCTCACAAACATGTGACATACGCCGTGCAATAAAACCCATAAAACCCAGACAAAGGCTCAAGAATGATTAACACAAGGGACCACTCGCTATGAGCTGTAGATGTTGCGAACACAGGAATCTGTGTGATGAGACGGGCTCGTATGCTGCAGAGCTTTTGCTGCTGGCATCTTAAAGAGTTTGGGTAGGTTTGGATTTTGTTAATGGAATTAGAACAAGCGCAGAGTACAGTATGGATTCTTTCATTTCATACTGTCATGCCTCTAGTGCTTTCAGTTTTCTGTAATTTGTTTTTCAAGTTGACTTTAGAAGGTCTTCATGTCTTAACATTAAACCAAAGCCTTTATCCTTTTTCCTCAGGCTGCAGTTTTGAAGAATTCACCTTGATATTCCTCGCTGAACTGCAGGTTTTTTTTTAGCTTGAGGACTCAACGTTGGACTGAAGAGTATTGGGGTACTCTTTGTCTCTCAGTGCTTGTTTGGCATAAGCATGGCTCAGCATGTCCAACAATGCACTGCTCTAGTCTCCTCTTTTGTCTGGAGGGAACAAGTTTCTTGGTGGCTTTTAAGCAGTTCAGAGCTGAAGCCAAGTATTTCCCCCTTTTGGTGCCTCAGGGTCAGCCCTGTCCGTCGCTTGCCATCTGCTTTTCGGTTTGCTTCAGGCATCGCAGGCACTGTTGATCTCCTCCTTTTCCCCCAAAAACCGTTTCTACCACCCGTCTAGCACGAGCCAACAGAAGTTTCCAAAACCATGCACTTCTTGTACAATATGTGTCCTCACTTAACTGCTCTCCCAGGGCATTGAACTGAAAATGGCAGACCTCTCACTTACATACTTGGTCCCAGTGTGAACGAAAAGATCTGTTGTTACTTCCAATTCATTACAACTTTTTTCATAAATGTCCTTTAATTTCTGGTTTACAGAATGGGGAGTTATTCGCACAATGCGTTAACAAGGAACCCCTGCTGAATGCTAATAAGATGTTATTTCAAGATAGCACAAAGTTTGAGCAGTGCTGGGTCCAGATATGGCAGAATCAAAGCTAAGATAAGTCGAACAGTAATTATGTATTTTAGGTTCATCCAACGCAGCTTGAATTATTCATGTACATTGGGAAAGAGGCAGTCTCTGCCTGTTAATATTATACATAGCCTGCCTTTAAGTTTAAGACTCTCATTAAGGCATGTTGAACTAGATCTATTTTGGAAAATGTCATTTTGTGGACCTGGTTTGAAAATACCTCTCCTTTCCCATTCAGCAGAGTGGAGGTGAAGTCTACACGCAGTGCAGGGCTTCACGTGTTACAGCTTGAACATGTGACTATGAGCTGCAGCTCTAAAATGCATTACCACTGCTTCTCTCCACACTTGTAAGCAGAGAACCTGTGCTCATTCATATTTGATAGGGTGGGTAACATCAACACTAAATGTTTTTTCCTCACAACACACCCTATTATAGATTCATTATGGTCCAATCAGATGTCAGTCAAAAGATGAGACATTCTTTCTAGTCATGCAATGACAGAACAGGCATGCTGGGAATGCTGAACCCTTTGGTTGTTCTGGCCTGCATGATTTATCAAGCTGCTAGATAGGGCTGTGCGATTTGGGGGAAAATATCAAATTGCGATTTTTTTTGACAGATATTGCGATTGCGATTTGATTTGCGATTTTAAATTTGCAAAGTCAAGCTTCAGCTCAATATTGTCAATAATGTGCAGCACAGTATGGGTATCATTACCCTGCTGAAAAAACAATAGAAACCATCACAAAAATTCTTATAGTTTCCATTAAACCATTACAAAATTCCTTTTTGTTTTGGGCATTATTCCAATAGGAATTACTGTTGTTCCATTGGTTGCCATCTGCCAGATTACATCCCACCAATAGAATCCATCAAATAGACACCATTATAGTTTACATTAAAACCAATACAATTCCCATTATAACCCTGAAATCCATTACATTTTTATTGTGTTTTGAGAGTTTGGGTTTTATTTTTTTTATTTTTTTTAGCAGGCAAGATTATAATGGCATAACTACTTTTACAGAATTAACTTAATTACTGAATTTCACAGAAAATATTTGTTTATTTTTTATAAATAAAGAACTGTATTTCTTAAGTCAATTATTAAAGTATTACATATGTTACATAGGCTGATTTATTCATTTGAAATATTTGGGATTTTAAGAGTAAGTGGAAAATGTACTGAATGTTTAATTTCATCCAAGTGAAATTAGCAAAGCAATTAGACTAAATTTACATTCGTTTTAAACGTGGAGCCAGGCGCGAGTCGACACAGGTTGCGCACGTGCGTCAGGCCTCATCCATACTGCCAGATGCGCTCGCGGAGACTTGCGGTGCGGAGCCGGGTGCGAGTATAAACGAGCATTACGAGACAGGCTGCGTGAGTGCGGCAAGCATTAACGGCTCGTCCTTGACGCGGGATACACGCCACGTGGGGCAGAGAGGAGCGAGTATGAGAAGCATTCACAGACACAGGCTGTGTGTGCGCTCTTCTGAATTGGGAATAGCGAACATGCATCATAAACTTATTTCAAATTAATCTGTTGGGGAGATAAAATGTGTAAGATAACGTTCACGTACTAACAAAAACATCTAAGAATGTATCTTTTATTCTCCAGTACTGAAAACAGAACCGATAAGGGAGCTTTTGATATGCGCTGTGATGCAGCTCTTGCAGATTACCTTTTTTGTTCTTTGTCTGTCATTTCGAAGCTTAAGTTGCATATATTTTTCTTTAGATTTAATTTGCCTAACTATCAATCTAACCCAGAAGATGCCATAATCCCACTCTGTCTCTCTCCCGTCCCGCTTTCCGTTTTTTTTTTTTTTTTAATGGTGGGGGTTTACGCAGTTCGCTAGAGCAGTGCTGTTTAAAGAGAACAGAGGTGCGCTCACTCTATTGGTTAGTAAGACTGCAACTCAAGGCTGGCAGTCATGCATATGCTCTGGAACAGAGTAATATCGCGTCCATATCACAGGCTTTGCGATTAGGAAATCGCAACGTCTCAAATCACGATTTCGATTCCATTTCGATTAATCGCACAGCCCTACTGCTAGATAACATTTAATGCTGATATCTAACATAAAATATGAACTTCTGAAAACCTAGGTTCTTTGAGTCAGAGATAAGCTGATTTGGTGCTCGAGAAACATTTCTTATTATCAGTGTATCAGTGTTGTGCTTAATATTTTTGTGCAAACGGTGATACTTTTCTTTAGGATTCTTAGATGAATAGAAAGTCAGAAATACAGAAATAGTAAAATATATATATATTTTTACATTCTAGACATCTTCAATCATCATCTTTCAAAATAAGAAGCTTACCTTACTTTTGACATCCTATTGGTATAATTATATTACTGTGGTGAAAATTACACTGCTAATAGACAATGGTAATTTAATACTCTATAGTGAATAACAACAGTGATGCCACCTCCTTGCTTTCATTCTCTTTTTACTATCCCATCTGTTCCAGTGACTCTGGTGACTCAGATACTCTGAGACGGTGCTGCTGGACAGCCTGCATCCCATCTGACTCTGGTGACTCAGATACTCTGAGACGGTGCTGCTGGACAGCCTGCTGTCGGGGGAATTTCCTTGCTGACTTGCTGACGTTTATTTGGATTAGGTATTGAGCTGATACAAAAAGACATCAGTTTTCCTATTCATCTTGCACACAACATCAGTGCTGTTAAAAACTGGACAGGAAGTGTGGGACACAACCCCCTGGCTTGGATGAAGATGGGGATGTGTGGGTTAGTTATGAGGGAGCCAAAAGCACATTCCCAGCAGGCTAAACACAGCTGGGGAGCTGAATGCTTGAACAGCAGAGCTTTGAGAGCCAACCAGCCATCAGGCGCATGTTGTAATTCCAGCCTTGTGATTTCCCTGCATGTTGACCACTTGTGGCTACATTTCAATATGAATTACATCACTGTAATGATTACTGGAATTGATGCTTGTTCCAAAGTCTGCATGGATTTATTGTCAGTAATAGTGCTCAAATGAATCTACAGGTTTAAAATTACCATTCTCTAGTCAAGGTAGGGAAGAAGACCCATGAAGCCATACTAAAACAAGTAGCAAGAACACCTAAATCTGACTGTAAGAGTTCTGAGATGAGAACGGATGCTTTACGTTTTTACTCAAGCTATTCTCAGGTGGAAGTATCAGAAGGGCTTTCAGAGTGCGTTAATGCTGAAAAAACTAAGCCAGTGTTATGCTGCATTGAAGTCATATCAGAAAGATCATATTTAGAAGTTGAACACGCATGAACCTCACCACAATGTCTTGAGTGGGGAAATTCTGGACTTTCTTTAAATCAGTTTTGCTACCTTGAAATATCAGTTTCAAAATCATTCTGATGGTAGACAGGCTTGTAATAAGGTGAATGGCTGTTTCTTTCCCATGCCATCTTGCACCGAAATGGTTTGAACGCATCTGACATTGTAATTACGACTTCCCAACTTGTAAATATGAAATTCCCAGGAGGATGAAACAAGGATGTTTTCTGCTTGAAACAAGATTATTTTTCTTACCCCATTGGCAGATTATTTTGCTTGTTTCAAGCAAAAACTCACTTAATTTTGACTTGTTTTTTCTGAAAACAAGACAATAATTTTTACTTGTCTAGAAAATCCTTCTTGATTTAAGAATTTTTAGATATTTTGGCTGGAAACAAGACAAAAGATCTAAGCTAGAAAAGCATTTTTTGCAGTAAATGCACTACTAGCTCAGATAGCGTGGCCAGATAAGCATCTGAAGTGTAGAGTAGGTGGCACTGGTGATACTAGAGGCAGAGACAGCTTGGTTTTGGGGCGGAGGGTGATTCTATCATCCCTTGCAGGTTGGATCGGTCCTTTGATGATGACAGGTGGGACTGAAGCACCTTTCTGATGGTGCAGATGAAAGCAAGGAGCTCTGTCACTTTCCAGTGTAATGCGATGTAGTGGGAAGTCATGTGGAAAACTCTCACGCTCTCTATTCAGACTCTCACGTGGCTCACGTAGTCTTCTCATGTTCTGTCCAAATGGGAACGTGAGCACGTGTTCACCTCAAACACGCAAAATTAATTGTACTGTGAATGTAGCACACATAACATGTAACTTTAAAACCATTCCACTAGGGTTGAATGCATTGGATCTATACAGGCCTTAGGTATCAAGCATGCCAGACCTGTATAGGTGAATGCTTCTGAGCTCAACTGTGCCAGATTTATTGGCACCAGTGTGTTCGAAAGGGTGTTCGGCTCACAGTCAATACTGAAGCAATTTCCCCCATTTTCTCACTGATGGGAGAAATTAGATGTCTAGACATGGTTCATGGCTGCAATAATCAACTTGCACAAACAGTGCAGGAAATCCACCAAGCAGTTACATTTTTTCACCCTCTGCTGAAACTGAATGGTTCTCATGCATGTGTAATTTCAGAAATTTTTGAGGGTTATTAAAATCTGCTTTAAGAACAAAAAGAAAAGATGTGCTGTTAGTTGCTAGGTAACATAACAGCATTGACTACAACATGTATAGTGGATTTATTTACAGAGGTTTTTCAATCTGTTTCAGTCAGATATGGAAGAAATAATTTGCCGCTACATCCATTACATTGTGATTTTAATCACAGTTTTTATTTTTTAATGAAAATGTAGTCAGATTTTCAGTGGAACAGAATAAGTGAAACCAAATATTCAAGCTTTTCTATATTCGTTTAAATATATTTAACAAAATCCAGTGTTGGTGTGTATTCACAAAGCAACACATTATGATTCTAAATAAAACTTATTTTAAGTTTACTTATGCATTTGCATTTTTTTAAATTACAACTCCAGCATTATTGCCTATGACTGGATTATTTGGAACTTTCATATTCGTTCTAGATTTTTCGTCTTCAATAAACATTCTTTGTTCTTTGTTGAACACAACATAGTAGAGCATAGGCCTGGGCGATAAAACGGCATCGATATTTATCAACGGTACACCTTCTTCGATAACGATATAAAAAAATTTCGATATAGTGCACGATATAGGCATGTGCTATGAGTGACGCAGACAGCACACACAAACACGAACACATGCTGAATTTAATGGTGGGTGTTTACGCAGTTCGCTAGAGCAGTGCTGATTAAAGAGAACAGAGGTGCGCTCACTCTATTGGTTAGTAAGACTGCAACTCAAGGCTGGCAGTCATGCATATGCTCTGGAACAGAGTAATATCGCGTCCATATCACAGGCTTTGCGATTAGGAAATCGCAACGTCTCAAATCACGATTTCGATTCCATTTCGATTAATCGCACAGCCCTACTGCTAGATAACATTTAATGCTGATATCTAACATAAAATATGAACTTCTGAAAACCTAGGTTCTTTGAGTCAGAGATAAGCTGATTTGGTGCTCGAGAAACATTTCTTATTATCAGTGTTGAAAACAGTTGCTTAATATTTTTGTGCAAACGGTGATACTTTTCTTTAGGATTCTTAGATGAATAGAAAGTCAGAAATAGTATTTATTTAAAATATATATATATTTTTACATTCTAGACATCTTCAATCATCATCTTTCAAAATAAGAAGCTTACCTTACTTTTGACATCCTATTGGTATAATTATATTACTGTGGTGAAAATTACACTGCTAATAGACAATGGTAATTTAATACTCTATAGTGAATAACAACAGTGATGCCACCTCCTTGCTTTCATTCTCTTTTTACTATCCCATCTGTTCCAGTGACTCTGGTGACTCAGATACTCTGAGACGGTGCTGCTGGACAGCCTGCTGTCGGGGGAATTTCCTTGCTGACAGAGTGCTGTTTATTTGGATTAGGTATTGAGCTGATACAAAAAGACATCAGTTTTCCTATTCATCTTGCACACAACATCAGTGCTGTTAAAAACTGGACAGGAAGTGTGGGACACAACCCCCTGGCTTGGATGAAGATGGGGATGTGTGGGTTAGTTATGAGGGAGCCAAAAGCACATTCCCAGCAGGCTAAACACAGCTGGGGAGCTGAATGCTTGAACAGCAGAGCTTTGAGAGCCAACCAGCCATCAGGCGCATGTTGTAATTCCAGCCTTGTGATTTCCCTGCATGTTGACCACTTGTGGCTACATTTCAATATGAATTACATCACTGTAATGATTACTGGAATTGATGCTTGTTCCAAAGTCTGCATGGATTTATTGTCAGTAATAGTGCTCAAATGAATCTACAGGTTTAAAATTACCATTCTCTAGTCAAGGTAGGGAAGAAGACCCATGAAGCCATACTAAAACAAGTAGCAAGAACACCTAAATCTGACTGTAAGAGTTCTGAGATGAGAACGGATGCTTTACGTTTTTACTCAAGCTATTCTCAGGTGGAAGTATCAGAAGGGCTTTCAGAGTGCGTTAATGCTGAAAAAACTAAGCCAGTGTTATGCTGCATTGAAGTCATATCAGAAAGATCATATTTAGAAGTTGAACACGCATGAACCTCACCACAATGTCTTGAGTGGGGAAATTCTGGACTTTCTTTAAATCAGTTTTGCTACCTTGAAATATCAGTTTCAAAATCATTCTGATGGTAGACAGGCTTGTAATAAGGTGAATGGCTGTTTCTTTCCCATGCCATCTTGCACCGAAATGGTTTGAACGCATCTGACATTGTAATTACGACTTCCCAACTTGTAAATATGAAATTCCCAGGAGGATGAAACAAGGATGTTTTCTGCTTGAAACAAGATTATTTTTCTTACCCCATTGGCAGATTATTTTGCTTGTTTCAAGCAAAAACTCACTTAATTTTGACTTGTTTTTTCTGAAAACAAGACAATAATTTTTACTTGTCTAGAAAATCCTTCTTGATTTAAGAATTTTTAGATATTTTGGCTGGAAACAAGACAAAAGATCTAAGCTAGAAAAGCATTTTTTGCAGTAAATGCACTACTAGCTCAGATAGCGTGGCCAGATAAGCATCTGAAGTGTAGAGTAGGTGGCACTGGTGATACTAGAGGCAGAGACAGCTTGGTTTTGGGGCGGAGGGTGATTCTATCATCCCTTGCAGGTTGGATCGGTCCTTTGATGATGACAGGTGGGACTGAAGCACCTTTCTGATGGTGCAGATGAAAGCAAGGAGCTCTGTCACTTTCCAGTGTAATGCGATGTAGTGGGAAGTCATGTGGAAAACTCTCACGCTCTCTATTCAGACTCTCACGTGGCTCACGTAGTCTTCTCATGTTCTGTCCAAATGGGAACGTGAGCACGTGTTCACCTCAAACACGCAAAATTAATTGTACTGTGAATGTAGCACACATAACATGTAACTTTAAAACCATTCCACTAGGGTTGAATGCATTGGATCTATACAGGCCTTAGGTATCAAGCATGCCAGACCTGTATAGGTGAATGCTTCTGAGCTCAACTGTGCCAGATTTATTGGCACCAGTGTGTTCGAAAGGGTGTTCGGCTCACAGTCAATACTGAAGCAATTTCCCCCATTTTCTCACTGATGGGAGAAATTAGATGTCTAGACATGGTTCATGGCTGCAATAATCAACTTGCACAAACAGTGCAGGAAATCCACCAAGCAGTTACATTTTTTCACCCTCTGCTGAAACTGAATGGTTCTCATGCATGTGTAATTTCAGAAATTTTTGAGGGTTATTAAAATCTGCTTTAAGAACAAAAAGAAAAGATGTGCTGTTAGTTGCTAGGTAACATAACAGCATTGACTACAACATGTATAGTGGATTTATTTACAGAGGTTTTTCAATCTGTTTCAGTCAGATATGGAAGAAATAATTTGCCGCTACATCCATTACATTGTGATTTTAATCACAGTTTTTATTTTTTAATGAAAATGTAGTCAGATTTTCAGTGGAACAGAATAAGTGAAACCAAATATTCAAGCTTTTCTATATTCGTTTAAATATATTTAACAAAATCCAGTGTTGGTGTGTATTCACAAAGCAACACATTATGATTCTAAATAAAACTTATTTTAAGTTTACTTATGCATTTGCATTTTTTTAAATTACAACTCCAGCATTATTGCCTATGACTGGATTATTTGGAACTTTCATATTCGTTCTAGATTTTTCGTCTTCAATAAACATTCTTTGTTCTTTGTTGAACACAACATAGTAGAGCATAGGCCTGGGCGATAAAACGGCATCGATATTTATCAACGGTACACCTTCTTCGATAACGATATAAAAAAATTTCGATATAGTGCACGATATAGGCATGTGCTATGAGTGACGCAGACAGCACACACAAACACGAACACATGCTGAATTGAGTGCTGTGCCTGCCTCTGATGAGGAGATTGTGAAAAAAAAAAAAGAATATTAGTCGAATTTAAAATAAACATTTGCATTTGAATGTTAGGAGTGCGTCATCAGTGGAGCACGAGATGCGGTGATGATGATGTAAGTGACGTTGTTGCATTTTAATGTTTTGTTAGTCTAGCCCATGAGATGCGCCGCTGCTGTGTTATGCATTCAAAATATTAGAGAAATATAGAAGCTCAATGCGGAGAAGATCTTGATTAGGTGAAAACCGAAACCAAGCCATTCTCACAGACGCATATTCAGCGCATTTTTAGATGGACAAATATGACTGCTGCACTCGCGTCTCACACAAGAGACACACAACAGTTTAAACTTTTAGAAAACACGTCATGAATTTGTGGAGGTTTATTCCTTTTCACTGTGTCTCTTATGTTTTTAAATGCAATCTGCGTGATGGGCGATTCGGCTCTTGTATTAAGCAATGCATAAATACATTATGCTGTTTTGTTCATAATTGTTTATGCAATTTACAAAATTATATTTGATTTATATTAGTTAATTTAGATGTAATGCAAGTTTTTTTATAGACATTTATTTCCTTGCGTTGACAATTTAAATGTGCTGCATTATTTTGCTCATTGCGCTCTCCTGTGGCCTCGGGAGACAAGCCAAAAGTTTACTTAAGACCTATTTAATCTGCATATAAAACATTAGAAATTTGATATTTGTTTAATTTTTAATTGCGTGTTTGACTGTTAACCCTTTAGGCGCCAGGTTTTTTTGGAAAAATGCTGGGTTTTGACATCAAGATTTCAAAAGCTTGTGGCTTGAAAGGGCTTAAAGATAGAGATCTAATGTAAATTAGAAAAATGTTGGGCATGACCGAAAGTTTATGTGGGTGTAAATATACTAATCTAATTAGCATATTATGACGTCATCAGGGGGCGGCCCTCTTGAATGAAATAATAGATATTGAATTGATGTTTGAACTTATTTGCATGTTTTTTTTTATTTTTTTATCCTCATTCCAAATGATCAGAAAAGAGGAAACCAACTATAAAACAGGAGAAAGTACTACATTATTACTATATTACTATACTATAGGGGTTGAACGACTTCTGATTTGTTTGAAGTCGACTTTTATGTGATGAAAGTCGAGTCGAAGTCGACTAGTCGCTGATGACGTCATTAATGAAATTAATTAAGTCTGGGGCTGTGACAAACACCTTGTGCTTAGTTATGGCATATGACACAGCGCTGCCCACATGGCTGTTGCTCCTATAACAGCTTTTTTATCAGTTCTTTTGTCTTTGGGTCGTTATATTTCTCACAGATTTCTGCTCGTTCTAAATCAGATACAGATGAAGTAGGACAGTAAAGATTACATTAATATGAATGCATTAGTGAGACAGCGATTGCGTGTGTGAATTAATTCTATCTGGCAGCATCTCTCTACTAGTAGTGAAGCTGTGGAATTTACTAGTTATTAAGAAATATATGCTTGAACTTTTCAGTTTCTAAGCTATTTTATTGAAAAATCACAGAACAGTGTTGACAATACATTTTTCATTCAGCGCTGAATGATTCTATGCGCGTGATGTATGCGCTACTGTCTGTAGCCTATGTGTGTGTGTTACAGTGCAGCAGCGCATTAGATTAGAAAGGTGATTAACTTACCTGTACAATAAGCTGTTTAAAACGTGCATTCTCCCGTTCAATTTCGAGCATCCAGTAATATAATCACACATGTCTTGTGGAGCGCTTTCAGAGTATGCATTTATTTGTCATTTGACCTGTTTGGAAACGGAGCATAAATGTGGAATTTCTTCAAAGATTTCTTATCCTGTGGCACCCTCTATAGGACCAGCGACTAGTCGACGTCAAGCTTAAAGCGTCATGGCAGAGCATTTTCGATTAGTCTGTGCAACCCCTACTATACTATATAGTGGTAAAACACATGTGAACAGTAGCCTACTTTTTGATCAGTTCACCAGTAATATTCAGGAAATAATAGATATTGCCCTGCCACCCCCATCCCCATTGGGCAAAGGGTCGAAATGATCACTTGTTTGTGCTTCGTGAACACTCGCGCCTTGCACGGCGGCACCATTGCGCTGCAAAGATGTACCGGGAGAAGCGCGATCATTAGACGACCGATCGTCATTTCCAAAAGGCAAATATTCCCCTTCAGAGTCAGAATCGGCGAATAAATTTTGCAACACATTCTCACGGTACAACTTTTTATTAGCCATTTGGCGATTTTCTCTCACAAATCTCACAGCTTACCCGCACGCTATGAACTGAACTGCTTCCGCATCAATGACACGATAGCTCACTTGCTCTGCTCTTTCCTCAAACACTTTAAATAGGAAGGAGACATAATTTTGGTCTAGAATCGAAGTACTACATGTCTGCCATCTAGTGGTGAGGAATACAAATGAGATATTACACCATATTAGGAACTACAGTCTATTTGATTAAGTATGACGTCTTGTCGCAATTTTGCGACTTTGGCGCTAAGAGGGTTAAAGCAAAAAATATTTGTTGTCTCAATAAATTGGGTTAATTTAAAAATACAGTGGTTAAATAAAAAAATAAAAAAATTCTATTGCTCTTTGTTTTAAAAAAGGTTATAAAAAATGTCAATAATTATCGATACCGAACGATATGAAACATCGTTGATACATTTTTTTTAGCTATATCGCCCAGCCATAGTAGAGCATCCCATCAAAGAGCCGTCTGGAAGACCACACAAGTACACAGAGAAGTAAAGTCCTTCATACACACAAACAGGGCTCCAATGGAACAATGGGGGTTTGGCACCAGGGACAGAGGTGGCAGATGGGTGATTTAGCATGCAGGCAGCCTGCAGGGGGACCCTCCATCTCCCCTTCTTCTGCATGCTGATCAGGAGGAGGAGCAGGAGGGCGAAGACTTGGGAACAGAGAGCGACGCATAGCAACGCACTCAAGAGCTCGACTGCCCCATCTGACTGTTTGTCTACTGGCTCCTTTCTTCCTTCAGTTTTCTCGGAGGCTCGCGCTGTTGTTTGCGTTCTCACACAGCTGTTTGATATTTAGGGGTGAGACCCCGTGGGCCCGATCTGTCGCGGTGCTGTGCATAACTCCAGCATGCCTTTCATTCTCATGGGTTTCTTTAGAGACACTTACAAAGTGTTAACAGAGATGGCTAATTGATGACTGAAGTTCAGTTTCTCACTGTGTTTATGACTAATGATCTTGTGTCCTGTGAACAGTGATGTCCTGCAGGCTGACTAGACAAAAGAACGATGCTTGCTCGCTAACTGGGGATCCATGACAAGACACAAGGCTTCTAAAGTGCGCACTTGTTATGCCGAGAGAGGAAACCGCAAAGCAGAGACTCTGCCATGGAATCTTGACCTCCGTCATGTGGCTTCCATTTTCAGGCAGGATTCACACACCCGCTTGACCGATGGTGTATTTCCTTCCATTCAACTCAATAGTGGGATCGTTATCGCCAACAGTGGGACTTTTTCAGTTTGACCTCCATCACGTTGTTTAGCACAATGCCCTGGACCTATCCGAGACCCACTCCCGTTCCTGCTCTGAATGGGTCTCGTATGATGTAATGCATGCAGTGATGTGTCGGTGGTGGGAAGGGAAGTCGGTTAATGTAATGATTAATGGAAAGCTATTTGAAAGTGACACTTCGTTAAGGTTAACCTGAATGGAATGCTTGTCCTGTTTAAGGATGGAAAGCATTTCCATTTTATCATTAACCTCAAACAAGTTGTGACAAATTTTTACCCTTTTTTCCATTCGAAATCTTTGCGGCGCTCATCACTCATTATGAAAGCAAGAGCGAACTCCCACAGCGTCTGTTTGGCGATTTCGATGTACATTTCAAAGGTTTCAAAACTCGATTTTTAGCCAAATGAAAAAAGGACCAAAATACTGTTTTGACGCGAATGCAAATGAATGCAAAAGTAAAAAATCCCCCTTTCTGCATAGCTCTCTCTGTTCTGTTTACCTACTAGCTGAACATTGAGAGATTGAAAGTCCCCTTTTGGTATTCCCCTGCAAAAGGAGAACAAAATCAGATATCCAAACTAACTGTAAGGGTCTCAGTGGGGTACATTTGAGCACTAAAACCGCTCCTTTCAACCGATTAACAGTAAATGAACGACTTCAGTCACGTTCAGTTGGTTAACCTGCTTTAGGGTGGGAGGAAAAGTAATGTTTTTAATCTTAAAATATCCTCTGAATGATCATGTTTTGACTAGTTTGTGATAAAAGCATATGCTGGTTACAAAGTTTCTTTTTTTAATATTAGCTTTTAGTGATCTAATAAACGTTAAATTAACAATACAGTTTCACCGAAACCAGGCAGTAAAGAGTGTTAGATTATGCCTGTTAGGTATGTGAGTAATGTTTTCTCAGATCTTAGAAGTGTGGAAAAATTGCCTGTATAAATACGACCCAGCTTGTTAAGGAAAATAGTTTGTTCCGTACCATTATCTTTGATGTGGTCACCAACCTCTTTGTGTTGGTGTTAAAAACATCTTTATCAAGGATCGCACTCACCGTCTCTATCCGCACAACACCCTGAAACAGGGACTTTGTGTAAGAAAGTGCAAGTAAACACCTTATTGTTCGGTTTGGATAGAGAACTTTCTTGCTAATTAGCCTTTCTGGCACCGCAATATCTCCAGAGAAAGACTTCTAGATAGGTTTGGATGACACAGTTTTGTCAGTGTTTTGATGCAGTCCACAGGTGGGCCATGGAGGTCTGATTCAGAACAGTTACACTGCTGTGACCTTAACTTTGTTTTACAGTTAAGTCTAAACGTCTCATTCTGTTTCTCAGAAGCATTTTTGAGCTCCTCTGCCCCTAAAATGTTCCCCTACGTGATTCCCACAATAACAAAGCCAGATTGTCTTTATGCCCACATCAATGCATTCCTTTCATTCTTCTCTTGGAGGCCAGACTAAGATCAGCTGATAGACAGAGAGACGAAAAGTGAACGAGAGAAAAAGAGAGGTTGTTAAACCTTTCCAACAGAGGAAGAGGGGGAAAAAATGGTTGGGAGGCGTGTGCGTAGGTCTGTGTTGGAGGGGGTGTGGGTGTGAAGGGAAGCGGGTGGCGGAGGAAGAGAGGGCTGATTAGAGAGCAACTGGGGGAGAAGAAAGGGGGGAGACGGAAAAGCACTTCCAGAAGGCCTCCAGCCCATGAGCTAATGCTGTAAAAATATTTCCTTTTTTTGCTGTTTGTAGGACTGAGGTTTTGGGCAGTCTTTGCATCTGAACCTCCCACGGTCATCACCCACACTGTCTCCGTGGGCAGAGGTTTGACTTTCTCTGGTGTATCGCTTCTCGTTCTTTAACAGCATTTCTCTTTTTACTGACTCTGTCTATCCCAGAAGAGAATTTTATTGCTCAAAGGTTGCTCAGCAGGCTAAATAGGGGCTCGGCAATAAGGATTTTTATTCTGCCCTCCCAGTTGGGCCAGTAGTCCAGATTCTACTTGCTCTTCCAATGCAATGTTTTCACTGGTCCAAAACTCAGACATTTTTTATTTAATTATACAATTTTTGGATTTGTATGATTAAAAATGTTAACGTTTGCAAATATATATATATTACATTTGTTCATTTATTGAAAAATAAAAAGAAAGAGATATTTCACATATTTTCAGCAGATATAAAGAAATTCTTTCTTCAAAAAAATTTTGCAAGATAGCTAACACTTTTATTGAAAAGTTTGGGGTCAGAAGGTTTTTTAAATTAATACTTTTATTTAGCAAGGATGCATTAACTAGATCAAAAGTGACAGAAATTTTACAATAGATTTCTATTTCACATAAATGTTTCTCTTTTGAAATTACTATTCATCAAAGAATCCTGGAAAAAAAAGTGTATAGTATGGTTAATAAAAAAAACTGTTTGTGCACCAAATCAGCATGTTAGAATGATGATGATCTGAAGGATCATGTGACACTGAAGACTGGGGTAATGATGCTGAAAATTATTTTGTATCACTGGAATGAATTACATTTTACAAAAAACATTTATGTTGGGGAAGTTATGACCCCAAACTTTTGAATGGCAATGCACATGCCAAAAAATACTCATTGTCCACTATTTATTCCATGTCAATTTTAACCGATTCTTACTCGTGCTACCAAGATTATAATTCAACCAAACCTTATTTGTATGATAATTTTACCTAAACAGTTTTGGGAGAAATAAAATTGGATATAAATGAGACAACTGCTGGCATATAAACGATTATAGAATTATAAAAGCAGTGGGATTGCATATACCTCAGATAATTTGGTCCTGGAAGAATTTAATGAGAAATGTTTGAGTTCATGTTTAATTTTTGATTGCAGATATCAGTGTCTCGTATATAAATGCAGTTTGTGGCATTGAGATCTTTTTCTCAGGAGAACAATCTGAGAAGCAGGAGATCTAAGCAGAAGTCTCCGTTTGCTCTAGATTTTACCTCATTAGGAAAAACAATCTCAATTAAAATGAGATTTGTATTTTCTTTCCTATGAAAAGATTCTATATTTCTCTGTCTTCTCATTTTTTGCCTCTTACAGAGATTGTCTCCGTGGAACAGTCAGGCGGTCTCTCTCTTTTTTTTCTGTGCGCTCCTTTCTGGAAGTGTGGGAACTTTCCCCTCGGCTACAGCAGAGGCCTGCACTCTCTCTGAACTTTCTCTCTATTTTCATGTGACGCTCCAGTCCAGCCACTGTCCTTTGTGACATCCGGCATCAATTTTATCCCTGTGCCCACAGTTTTATCGCCTTCAGTTCATTTTTCACCCCGGTTCCTGTACAAACAATGATTACCACCACTGTTGCCGAGCAGAATTCAAATTATGCCCATACGCTAATGCACCAACCAGATGCTAACATGCGGCAGACTTGTTAAGGTTTTCGTACCTTCCGGTTGAAGCTAAATGGCCCCAGCTTATGCAATCTGTCTACTCGTCAGATCATATCGAACCCATTTGTGCAATCCCCTTTTTTCTAGACAGCAGGAGGCTGAATTGCATTGGTTAATCAGAGTTCATGCAGGTCATTGCACTTATATAAATCTCTAGGAAATGAAAATGGCACATATTACGCTGTCTAGAACACATATTATGTAATGATCTTTGAGAATCTGTGTGCATGAAATATGTATTTCTGTGTGCACCTGTTTGCATCATGACAACTGTACAAAAAAATGTTTTTTTATTGGCAACTTTGGTTCCATAATGAACTTTTAACATCCATGGAACTTTTCATTGAACAAAATGTTCTTTAAATGATTCAGCTGTCCTTCAAATTGAGAAAAATATTAACTATTCAGTGAAAGGTTCTTTGGGTAATCAAAACTGGTTCTTCTATGGCAAAAAAACCCTGTATTTGGAATTTGTATTTTTTAAGAGCGTATGATGTAATCAGCGGGGTTTTCAAGAACAGATATATGTAACTGGAACAGAAAGAGTTAACATTTTTTAAATGCATGACCGATGATTCATTTGTGATACAAAAATAAACACAAGCCTTCAAAAAATGTGTCCCTCTGCTCTGAGGCCATGAAGGGACGTTTCCCTTCATTTGCACAGACTGACTCATACAGAACCAGGGGCAATAGTATAGGTCCTTTTTGAAGCTGTAAATAAAGACAGAAAAAAAAACAGATGTTTTGCGTTCAGCACGAGCCAGTGTTTTGTGTGGTTGTATGGTATGTGCATGGAGGTATCCAAATTACTCACTTTTTTCAAATGTGTCGTGATACACCTATGAAGTTTACCAACCTGTGGTTGACATGCCTACATGCTGATGTTTGGAGAATCAGTTTCCCCTTCGACTAGGGTGTTACTTGTACATTTAAATATGAAACGATGCATTCAGAGGCCGTTCTGATGATATCAAAATGCAGAAGTGCAGACAATGCTCTGCCTCTGGAAATGCAGATGCTGCAGAAATACAGAGATGTGAGTTTGATGTCATCACAGAGTGAAGGTCATCAACAGAGCACATTACTTTTTCCTGGGTGGATGATGTT
Organism: Sinocyclocheilus grahami; assembly: GCF_001515645.1. NCBI lineage: Eukaryota > Metazoa > Chordata > Actinopteri > Cypriniformes > Cyprinidae > Sinocyclocheilus > Sinocyclocheilus grahami. The sequence goes on from NW_015505827.1 coordinate 247,117, forward strand.
TTCTTGATTCTAGTTGAGGAACATATTTACAACTTTAGCTTCTAAATACAGTATGTCACTTCTCAGTCTGAATTGTATTGATCATTGTGACTGGGAAATGTATATCTAATAATAACAATTTATTTCTTTATGATACAAGACAAGTTTTTAAGACTCTTTTTATGCATTGTGTATAAAATGTAATTTATGTAATGAAGTGATCTCATGATCTATAATACATCAAAATATAAATTTAATTTTGTAATCCTTAAATTATTATCAAATTGTTTGCGTTAAACAAAGCATTTTAGCTACTATACGCATATATATATATATAGTATGTACAGTGTGTATATATATATATATATATATATATATATATATATATAATTCATTTTTTTAATGTTGAATTTTTATTTGTATATTTCCTGTTTTCATTGTCATTTTAGTTAAAAGTTTTAGTAATTTTATTTTAGTTTTTGCGATTTTTATTTTTTTATTATGTCTATATAGTTCTTATTCATTTTTATTTCAGTTTAAATTATTTTTGTACTAAAATAAAATGAAATAAAAAATTATGCCTTAGCAACTAGCCATAGCTTTTTAGTTTTATAATATTTTAGATAAAATAAAATAAGTAAATAAAAAAAGTCTCCTGAGCTTTGAAATCAAAGATATTTATTTATTTATTTATATTTGTATTTATTTATTTATTGCTGTGCTGACAGTGTACTACATTGCATTATTTGTTGTTCTATGATAGTTTAAAAGCAAATATTTATAGTAGTTTTAAAGTAGTTCTTCAATCTCATAATATATTCTTGGTTTATTGTGCTGTATAATTACATTCCATTGAAAGAAACAGTAACGTCATATATGACATATATCTAAATATACATGCTCTGTGTTCTATAGAGGTATGCATGTCAGGCAACTTTTGCTTTCATTCTTTTTTTGGGTTTAGCGGTTCAGCATCCCTTTTATCTGGCATTTAATTAGAACTGTAGGCTGTTGTACGAAGAAAAATCTTTCCAAGTACTAGCTGAGGTCGGCTTCCTGCCTCAGTCAGCTGATTCGAGACGTGTCTCTTTAAACCTTCGGTCACTTGCCTTTCAAGCCACAGTGAAGCAGTTCTTGAGAAACTCAAATATAATCCTGTTGCGTTCAACAGGAAATCATTACCTCAGCTGTGCAATTGAGTATTGCTCAATGACAAAGACAACAGGAGTTTTTCTTCAGGGTTTTATTGTTGTTTATTGAAAGGTCATTTGAATGAAACGACTCACCACTGATGAAGTTTGAGCTTGCAGAAGTAAGAATGTCTTCAGCTTATTGAAAAAGAAATTTGGGATATAGGGAAGTTGGGGGTGGCAGTGTGTGTGAGGGGGCGTGTGTGTGCTCGCGTCAATGTGTGCGTATGACATCATGAACCAATAAAAAGTGGAACTTGACAGAGTAATGATGACAGATGACAGTTGTAATGATTTCAAATGTTGATTTGTGTTTGTGTGCATGTATTTATTTATTTTTTTGTGTGTGAATGAGTTTTTTTTTTTGAGGCAGGCATGTGTGAGTTCCTCAGTCTGTGCTTGCACACGTGATAAAGTCTTCCATTGTTAAAGTGTTAAACCAAGCCCTGAAGATGTTCCTCAGATGTTCTTCAGAAATGATTACGCCATACCACCAGAGTTCTCACATGGCTGGTTTATTGTAGAGCTGCTCATGCACACATTGCCAAAGCTGAAATGCATTTGTTTAAAGACTTTTATCTATTTAAAAAAAAGCCTCAATGCAGTTTTTTTTAAGAAAAAAAGAAAGAACTATAATCTAGTTTCTATTTTTTTGTTTTAAATTGAGTTATTGCTATTTAATTTTTTAAATGTAGTATTTTCAAGTCAAATCTGTCTAGTCAAATTAGGCCTTTTAATACAGAAATATGCATTATTTTATTGCAGGAATTCCCAAAACAAGCTTTTTATGACTTAGATTATGTCTTAATGAATGTTCTTAACTCTAAAGTAAACTGGCATATAGTGAAAAGATCATCAAAACAAAGTGTGAAAGGTCTTGAAATGTAATTTTGCACTTAGTCTTTTTTTTTTAGAGAGAATATTTAATACAACTCTGAAATGAGCCCTTGACTCTAAGAATACCGGTAGTGGTGAGACACATTCTAAGAACTAGGCTGAGGTTTCCAGTGATACAACATTAAGTAGATTAAAAAGAAATCAACAGCAAACTCAGAGAGCATGTCTCATATAGTAGAGCCAAGGAGAAGCCAGTGTCAAAATCAACCTCAGACTTTAAAAAACAATCCCATGTGGTTTGTGCAGTTCATTTTTCATTCAAAAAAGATTTTCAAAAGGCAATCTTTGTAAATTTGAGAATATTTTTGAATACTCAACAGTGTTTTAAATGTCTGTTAAAAGCTTAAGGCCATTTTTTTTGCTCAAGTTTGGTTGTAATATCTCCGGTGTGTGTGTGTGAGGAAATGTACAGCATTCATCTTTGGAACTACACCACTGAGTGGAGAATGGGTGCTTCTGTATGCCCACACATGACCTTATTTCTCTCCATCTGCTTAGAATTACTCGCAGGGCTGTATTATTTTGCTCTACAGTGTTGCAATAATTGTGTCGCAATGGCAGGTCCACAGGGAGATGGATGCTGATGCCTCGCAGCTTTCTTTGGAGTAGTAAGCATTGTGTTTATCTAAAAAAAAATTAGCCTGACTAATTTGTTGTAAACTTTAATATCTCACCAACATCGCATTCTTTCTTTCTTCTTCACAGCTTTCTTCTCAGAACCTTTTTCACAATATTTGTCTTCTAAACTCTCTAGTCCTTCCGGTGTGATTTGATACATTCTGTTTTTCTTCCAAAGAATTATAAGTGAATGCATACCTTCAGAATTCCGCAGAAGTTTCTGCAGAGTTGGAACGCCCATAAATCATAAGTTCTACTCATTTTTTGCCCCTTGCATGCTCAATCATTATAAAATGAGCTAATTTCATTGTGCTTTCAGTTATTTAAAAGAATATAGTGCTTTCAGCTCCGTTCAAAACATATTCTACAGATATTCTCCTCAAAATCCATGCAGAAAATTCCATCTGAGATTCCAGATTCCATCTGAGCCTATAGATATTAAACGGGTTAAAAACTTTTAGATCTTAAAGCACACAGGAAGTGGCTCCCTTCACAGATCTACCTCTGCTTTATATTAGTTAAGTGTAGGGACCCCTAAAATATGCTTTGTTTGTAATAATGCAGAATATTTACATGTGTATATTTTATTATCTTTTTTGTTTCATATCCCAATGACATGATATATTTAATGGAAGTGTATTATTGCTAGCCAATGACTTTTGAGCTTGTTTAAGGTTACGTCATGACGTGAGTTACGTGAAGGAGGAGGAGCATCGCACATGGCGAGAAGAGGCAGCATGCGAATTCAGTGTGCGTGAAAAAGTGTGTCGTCATTTTGGAGACTGTGTTTATTCTTTGTAATCTAAGGCTCAAAGTGTAACAGAACAACACTTGTTTTATTTATTTTTTCCTTAAAGTGTTTTTCATTTCCCTGCTATTTTATTTGTGATGGTTTGAGTCATTCAGTGCATGCTGATGGCGTGGCGGCCAGAGACATTCACCTTGTGACTACATTGATGACGTTTGTGGTGGACCTGTGAATTCGTTTGGAACTGGACAGATTGTGTGTTTCATCATTGGGCTCAGATCGACTGGACTCATAACAGGATTTGATCAAGTCTGGACACAGTGAGTTTGGGCCATGAGTGATTTCAACATTGCCTCATTATCATCGGATGGACGTAAGTGAAGACTGCGAATGTGCACCAACGAAGGTTTTCTTGGTTAAGACAAAATTGAAATGAACCCCTAGGTTTATTAAAAGGGTTACGTAAGCAATCGTATATACATAGGTTTTTCATAAAAATTACATTATGAAATTATTTGTGCATGAAGTACAACGCTCATTTATTTTTCCATTGGCTTGTTTTTCCATTCTTTTTGTAGGCTGTTTTTGAGTTACAGTTAGTCTGGGGACTTAAACATGGGGAACCACCTAAAACATCCCTACAATACTGCAATTACCACCTTTTGAGATAAACTTTCCAACACCTCAGTCTTTCAGCAATGCTGAAAAACACAACAGAAACCTGCAGCAACTCATTTGTAGCATTTATGAAGATGAAAGAGTGCTGAGCGCAGGCTGAAATCAAAACGTAAACTCTCAGTGGTGTTGGGGGAAACGGTGTATCTACGTATTTACACGTTCCAGGTCTTTTCTAGTGAACTCTTACCCCACTGAGACAAAACAGCTCTTAGATGCTTGCTTAGATGCATTGTGCTAAGAATCATTATATTGATTCGCTGGAATAGGATCAGAAAGATGCCGTAAATTGCACACCAGATCACATGAACGGCGGAAAACGGCTAACTAACGCCAGTGCTAACTGGTGCGCGTTGTGCTGACCCACACAGCAAGTGACTGGAAACTAATGAGCTCTGTCTGAAGACATAGCTTAGATGGAAATGTTTTGATCTGTGAGCCTATGTGTGGGCCTGTACCTTATTCTGCCCATGACATCTTTAATGTGGAACCGAAAGGAATGGCGCATGAGACCAGCGTATTGGTCATTAGCCATGAAGCCATTAGATAATTTGACTTATGTGGAAGGCACTTTGATTTTAAAGTTTTTCAAATGAAAATTGTTAAAGATGGTTACATTTGTTAAACAGTTTGTGAATATACAGTGAATAGCAAGCAGTTTTAGAATGCAGAGGCTTCAGAGGTCAGATCCCCACCCAATCCCAGCATGGCCACAGGGCAAGCTCCATTTGCTATTTCCACAGCTGCAAGAACATCTCAACAAAGAGGCCCAGAAAAGGGACGCCAAGTCGCCAACCAGGCCTCTCGTGCTCTTTCAGGCGAAAAGCACATAAACGAATCTCCCTAAGCTAAGCCTGAAGATTCCCTTCAGAGTATGATTTTGAAGAAACACCATTAGCGCTTTGTAAAACAGTTGTTCTCTTGCTTTTCTTCAACATAGATTATCCTTAGGGCTTGTGATACTTGGCAATTTGCTCAACCCACAGCAACACTTTGCAACCGTGGTGCAATGACTCACTCCCTTAAGAAATATGCAATATTTTTTTGCTGTTCTTTTTCAAACTGCAATTCAGTTGGATTTGGTCCACTTTGCCACTATTTGGCACAATTATATATACAGTGGGTACGGAAAGTATTCAGACCCCCTTAAATTTTTCACTCGTTGTTATATTGCAGCCATTTGCTAAAATCATTTAAGTTAATTTTTTTTCCTCATTAATGTACACACAGCACCCCATATTGACAGAAAAACACAGAATTGTTGACATTTATGCAGATTTATTAATATTTAAATTTTTTAATATTAATATATTATTTTATATAAAATATTTTATATTATTTGTCATTGTTTTGTATTTTTATCATTTAAATATTTAATTATAATTTAAATAATAACTATATATACTATATAATATATATAATTTAAATATATGTATACACCTATACATAGATTTTGAATTATATTATTTATTATAACTAATTATGTATTTAGATGTTTATTTATTTTTTATTTTTGTAATTTAATAGACAATTTAATTGTTAAATATAGACTTAATTAAACATTTTAGCCTTTTTAAATAAATTAATAATTACATTATTACTACAATATTTAATTGAATGTAAGTAAATATAGGTTGTTAATAAAGAAATTTATTAAAAATGTACAAATTAATTATGAATTGAAATTTAATTAAGTAATTGATCTACATTTTAATGTAAATAATTATTATTTTTAAATTTATAATTAATTGTTAATATTCATTACTTTATTTTTTCCCCATTATATTTAATGTTTAATCTGTGGCTATAAAGATAATTTGATGTAAGTGTGGACCTGACCTAAAATATGAGGTCAGTGGTCGTCACTCTAATTATCAATTACAGGACGTTTCGGTTATCAGGCAGTTTGAGACCTTGCTGGTGAGTTGATCAAAACCTGTATAAATCGAAACAGTTAGACTGTCTCATTTTCTCTCATCACCCTAAGACAAGCCTTCACAAGCTACATCCACAAAGACCTTTTTCCGAGCAGATGAGTAGGACTAGTTTGGAATTTCATTAAACAAGAAAGAATGAGCACAGACGTGGTGACTTATCTGTGATCCTGTCAAGGGGGAGGGATGTGTTTGACAGGGTGCGTGGTGTCTATCGTGGGAAGCAGCGCCGCAAGCTCTTTGATGCCTCAATGTACAAGATCTGTATGGGGGCCAATCCTATTCTCCGTCCTTGCAGCACCTAAGCCAAGCTCGCCCCCTCTCTCTTCCCACAGCCGTCTAGAGCATCACATTCTCTCCCACCACACACTCCTCTCCAAAAACACACACTGCGAATGCCATTCTTGAGGTGTCCCGCTGTTATCCTCAAACCCAGGAATGGAGCCATAGTTCACCAGCACTGTAAATACTCTGTTGCTGTTGGATTCCTTTTTGATGGCATGTCAGAATTCAACTGAGGCCATTTGTTGGATTATGTACCCAGTTGAAATGTAAGATGTGTAATGAGAAACATAAGCATGGGATAAGACAAACAAAAATCAGCGGAGCAGCGTACATCAATCACCAGGCGACTCTTGGTAAGCTGAGATACACAAAATTAGGACTGCAAAAAATTAAATGCGATTTTCAGGCGCATCTCGTCAGTAAAGCCGCTCCTGTGATTAGTAGTAAATCTCCAGAATGTGCGTGCAGATGGAGCGGCATTTACTACACAGAGCCGTAGTTCACTGACAAGCTACACAAAATTTCATTCATAATCTGCAATGAATCGACTGCGATTTTGAACATGATTTTGCATAGCTTGTCAGTGAACTACGGCTCTATGTAGTAAATGCCACTCCATCTGAATGCACGTGCTGGAGATTTACTACTAATCACAGGAGCGCCTTTACTGACGAGATGCGCATGAAAATCGCATTCGATTTTTTGCACAGCCCTACACAAAATGGATCAGGGAGGAGTGCAGTTTCCCTTTGTACATAGATAGACTACCGAAAAGCACAGTGTGATATTAACTAGAAGAACAATTGAACTTGAGCATGGATTGCACAACAGTAGACTGAGAAAACAACATGAAATATACCCACATTACATTATTTTCCTGAAAAACAGCACCAGCTCTGCGGGTCTGTTCCAGGATTGTGTGTCATATACACCAGCTGCTGCTGTTTTTCAGTGTGTGTTCTTGTCCATTTGGTGCGTATGAGAGAGGTCAATCATGGGCAATAGGCCACTATGAAGTGATCAGTGTGTGTGTGTGTGTGTGTTTACGGTCAGCTTGTTTTTCCAGTAACATTCTCTGAACCCCTCTCATCTGCCCCCCATTTCTGGGCAGTCAATGCTGTCATGTTCATCATCACACTGAATCATCAGTGTGGATGCTGACTACCATAATCTGCGAATAAATGACTGTCTAATAAATATTTCATTGGCAAGGAGGACTTTCAAAAGTTTTAAATAAACAACTTAATATATCCATTCAAACCTTATTAAAAACTTCTAACTTCTCCCAAATGCAAACATATTAGTCAATCATCATGTATGGGTTTTGCAAGTCAGAGTCATATAGCAAGCAGATGGTAGAAAAGCTTCAAGAATTATAAAATTAGGTACTTTAGGTGTTTCAAATAAATAAACAAATATTGATTCATTTTTTTAATTGTATTTTTTTTAAAGAAAATTACCTCACTTTAAATGAATGAAATTTAGTCTTTATGTACTGATCCTAAATATTAGGAAAATGAATTGGATTATTTATTAAATATATTACAAATATTATTTCCTCATACCCTATAAAGACAAGATGCTCATCTCGATATTATTTACTAGCAATTATACAATATACAAAAGACCATTAATCAATGTATATTAAAATAGTTCGAAATTACAAAGAAAATGTTACTTTTACATTGTAGACACCTAAATGAATGGTCTTAAGGCCCGTTAATGATCTTTAACGATAAAGATATAGTTTTAAAAAACATTCTAAATAAAAAAGAATAGCAGCGTCATCTATAACAAAAACAATGTAGAAAACAACAATGTCAGAATCACATTTAAAACTTTTTTCCAGCTAATGAACAGTAAAAACAATCAGAATCCATCCTGCTTTAAAGAGCTGAAGCATTCAAAGCAGCACACAACAAAACTGCAGTGCGTATGTATAATAAACACAATGTTGTGTGTTTGAGTGGATGCTAATATATTTATCCTTATATTTATCTTTACTGTTGTATCATGTCATCTCTCAGAAGATTTTAGCATGGTAATGGATATGACAATGTTAATGTATTTGGTCTTGGCAGAATAGATCTGCTACGCTGCTGCTGTTGCAAAGCAAGTACAGAAACTTGCTACTGCCAATACATACGCCGATACGGTGCTGTGAGTATTTAAGACATACTGTTGCTTCACAAGTATATATAATAACCCATAGCAGATCTTTACAGGTGAAGCTAGGGAAGGTGGAGGGTTTCAGAGGAACTCTGAAAGCGTGTTGTGAAATCCTCTAGCGAATGCTAACCAGCCATTTAAATAGGGCTGGGTATCGATTCAGATGTCCCGATTCGATTCTATTTCGATTCACAAGCTCTCGATTCGATTCGATTCTCGATTTTTTTATTACATTCAGTGAATATAGTTTTAATACAAATGCTATTGATATTTCTAAAAAAATTAACAGTAAACATCAGTTTACAAATGGTGAATTAATAAAAATAAATTAAGAACCACATGCCTGTATTTTAAACCTATACTTTTTTTTGTATGGGTCCTTTTTAAAAAAAAAATAATAGGGCCCTATAAAATGTTCTTAATTTTTCTGGTAATCAGATGAAGGCATAAAACATTAATTTAATTTATCCTAATCAAATGAAAAGTAAACCCTTTTATTTTTTGGCAAACAAAGTGCTGCACAACAGAGGTTTACTGTTAAAATTAAAAAGAAAACAGATGTGATTATTCCTAAATAAAGATGTATTAATATTTATTAGCAGTAGTGGCATTGATTCTTAAGATTCTAAATTCTAAATAGTAATATATTCTGACAGTTTCTTAACGTTAAACTAAACTTTTATTTTGACGGGTTGCCGTGAAGAACTTGCAGCTGCTGTGTATGTGATATGATGGTAGTTTTCTTAAATGAAACGGTAAAATGCTAATGAAGTGACTCTCAGAGCAGCTGGAGATGACAGTCGTGTTCATATCATCGTATAGTGAGATGGCAGAAGCTGAAAACACAGCGAGCGTCATCCGCGCTTTAGTATGTGTAGTGTGCACAAAACAGTGCGCTGCGCCTTCTGCCATTCATTCATTCATTCATTGCGGAAATCATGGCGCCTATGCATGATATCAAATTCTTCCGCAGATTTATAGTATTACTATAGCACTTCACCTGAGCATTGCGAATCACGCGTATGGCCATGATAAGCGCTGAATGAGTGACAGGCTTTCTGTTGTAACATCGCGCAAGGTAAATAAGGGTGACGTCTAGTGGAGAAGACTAATGATAAGATTCACGTTAATCAGATCTTGTTTTAAATGTGTGCTGAAATAAATCCCGGAAAAGATCGATTCGCGGCTTTTGAGAATCGATATCAAATCGACGTCATTTAAAAAAACGATTAATCGAAAAATAATTTTTTTTTCCTCAGCCCTACATTTAAATGTAAAGCAGTAAGCTCCTTGGCTGCATATGCAACATGAACCAATCAACTTGTGCCAAGTAGTTTAACGCTGTGAATATCATCAGTTTGTGTTAACAACCCATCAGCCTGTGCAATCTAGAGTGTCATGACAGAACTTGGCATTTATCGTTCTTGGTGTGAACAGGCATTTAGACTTGGGCAATCCCTCTTTGTCTTTAGTAAAATTAACATGTTTAGACTTTACATAAAAGCATTAAGAGGAATTGCTGAGCTAAGGCCTCTACATTATCTATGATTCCATCACCCTGTTTTAATGTGCATTTTGAAGTATCGCATGAGAAACGAGTGATGGAAACAGCAAATTTCGAAAAGAAATCCCTTAATTCACAAAAAAGTTTTTACGCTCGCTTGAGGGGGTTTTTGACTTAATAAATAATAAATCCCGCATGAGCGTTCAAAAAGTCATGTGACTTTGCGCTATGGGACAGCATATCCTGACTAACCAGCGGACCGATTTTGTTCCATGGCGAAGTCTGTCGTCAAAAGTATTTCTGTGTAACTGCCTCCCAGAACGGTCTACCACAACTGCATTCCCAAACAGCTGACTTTCACCTCCGAAAGCAAGACCACATTTATTGTGTTTCATCTGCTCACTCAAAGCGCAAGTAATTTATTATATTTGAGAATTATTATATTCAGTGGCTTCTCTTACTTCTCTTACTTTTCTTAGTGATATTTAGTGCCAGTTTATCAGGAAGTGACGATTTTGTTCTCTCTGACTCGTTGGATGGAAACAGTGCTTGTTGGCAAATGTTTTATGCATTATTCAAATTTTGCGCATAAGTTAAATTCGCAACTTTGGATGGAAACCCGGCTATTGACTTGTGTTTGTGACCCTTGATGCCACATTAGACTTGAGGTAACATCTCAGTCATCAACCATGACGTGCAATGTATTTAAGCACATGTATATGTTTTGACATTACATATTTATGGACACATACGCAAACCCTTAGCTCCCACACTCGGGGTATGCACCTGACTATTACGTGCCTAGACTATTAAGCTGGCATTTCCTAATTGGCCCTTTGCCTTGAGTTGGTTGATCCAGCCAGGTGTCCATGTTCAGTACATTCTGAGCTGGATGGCAAATGACAACTTGTGTGCTTGCTTTCTTTTCCTCGTGTGTCTGTCTGGATTCTCTGTGATTATATAAAGAATTCCTAACTAGCTCCACCCATCCAGAGAGTATCTAACCAAACTAACTCTACCATTGCTCTGGAAAATACAAGAAGCTCAGAAGTAATTTTTGAGACTTCTCATGTTCTGAAGCATCCTAAATTCAGGAAGTGTATACTCTGTTTACAGGAAGCTTGGCCCTGAGGTGGTCAACTTAGACACATTTGATGTATTGTATGTAACACCATCTTAATCCCAGGCTAGATAAATATTTAATGCCCTGGTTTTAGCAATAAGGGAGGATGTATTTACAACAGCCATGGAGCTATTAAATTATGCATGATCGCCACTGATAAACATCAGTTTTTGTTTCATGAATGGGCCATCATTTCATTTCATGGTCCAAAACAGCAAGAAAATTTCAAGTAGCTTCAAGACAAATATCACTCATTGTAACCAAGCCAATTTAGCATTTAGAGAGCAAGTGAAGGAGACTCTTAGAATGCAGATTGAACTAGAACAAGTTAATTTGTAGTTATGGGCCCCTTTGAAAATTACCTTGCAAATCTGCCTCGTGAGTCTGCTCTTAAAGCTTCCTATTAGATGCTGTTTCTGCAGTCCAACTGCTCTCTAGGCTGCCAGTTAATGAATCCTGTTGGTAAGGGTATCAGGATAATGGAAACTTTGAAAAAAGAAGAATCAATAAATGGCACAAAGCAGGATATTGAATAATTGAATCGTTCAATCATGTTATGAAGGTCTCAATACAAAAGGCTGAATGGGTTTTTTATTTCAAAGGGTCCATTATGGCTGTGTTAGGAAGTGAGCACTGCTGATCCCTCACTCATTCATATAACTAACAACCACATACGCTTATAGAAATGTAACCAAGTCTGACTAGACAGGTGGCATGTGCAATTTTAGTTTTTATTGTGTAGATATTTTAAAGGATGCACTCCTTTTTCATATTTTAAAGAAAAAGTTCTTTATTTGCATTGACGGTTCCATGAAGCACATTTAACATCCATGAAACATTAGCATTGCACAAAAGAAGGAGATTCTTTATAGTGGAAAAAGGTTCTTTAGAACCAAAAAAAGTTTATTTTAGGAACTGTTCATTGAAATGTTCTCCTATAGCATTACTGCGAAAATCCCCTATGGAACCTTTATTTTTAAGAGTGCAATAATGTACAGTGTATGTTATTTATTATTAATGTTCTGTAATAATTGTACAGTGAATGCATCAATTCTCCACCGTTTCTCAGTTTGTCTCCTTGTGTTTTGGTTTAAGGAACCCATGTTAGGCTCCACTGCTGCTGGGAATGAAACCAGCGAGGCGTAGGCTCACGAAACTCCAAAATTCCCCTTCTGACTTTACAGTGACGTTGAGCCTCAGCTATTTGACCAGCCATTGTGTGTGTCTGCTTTCTGACAGCATACTGAAAATATTTCTATCCCGTTCGGTTTCTTTTGCCCTTTCTTTCCAACTCTTTCCGCCTTGGGGGAGGGATTGAGTTGCCAATCTCATGAGTTTGGAACCTGAGAGTTGCTGGTAACTCCAATGTGGTGTAAAGCCAAGACCCAAAAATCTGCAGTTCAGACTTCAAACAAGACTTTGCACTATTGTGTCTATCCCTTTCCCCTCCTAAACAGGCAACCCTGCCTCCTGTGTTCCCGTTGCACCGAAAGATGACACCAAATACTCCTCCTTTTCAAAGCCCAGCTGCATGCGACTGACATAAGAGGTAGTAAGAGAAAAGAGCTGATGAAGAGAACCTTATGGATATTGCACTGCATAAACTCCATAGAGCGAGAAAGATACAGAGGGCGGGGAGGTGGAGAGGCTTGTTTGAGAAAGACAGGCGGCAAGACAAAGCGAGGAGAAGATGAGTTGTTAGGGGATTCTTCATTGATTTGTTTGTGAAGTAAAATTTGAAAGCTCGGGTAGCTAGAGAAGAAATATGATTCATGCATCTGACAATTTTTCGCCTCCATCAGCTACACCCGACATATGAGGGCGAACGTTGGCTAGCTTCATTAGGGCGAGCAGACGGTTCAGAACTGCGCTTCGGCTGTCAGCATTTAACACCACACCCAGATGAGCACCATCAGCCCGTCTGCTTGCTTGCAGGGTGCTACTAGAACGTAGCGCTCTGGTGAGGAGTAGTCCGTGAATGTTCTCCCCATTCTGCTGCATCTGTCAGCATATCGCTGCCTGCTCAGGGATTTCACCTCATGCAAATGAAGAGCCCGTCCATGGCATGACTCAGAGTCTCCACTTAAACCCCCACACCCAAACAAGCACAAATAAACCTCTATTGAAAGCCCTGACTCGCACTTCAAACCACCGGTGTACATGCTTATGTAAAGTCAAGTGCCGCTTGTATGATGCCATGCTTTGCTGGTTACAGTTAAACTCTTCACATGCCTGGTAAAAAATATGGGGGAAAGGATTTTACTGTTTGAGATTTCCCCTAAGATTTCTTATAAATGATTACAATGTTACTTCATGAGTGATGGATTAAGTAGTCATTTTGAGTTATCGTTATCATAGTTTCTGTTTTGTAGTATGCAAATATAAACTCTGTGTAATTTTATTGTTAATGGAGTATGTAATGCTTTCTTGGCTACAGAATTTGGCCAGAGAATATCTAATTGCTCTTAATTACAATGTGTGTGTATATATATATATATATATATATATATATATATAAGTGCTGTCAAAATTAGCGCGTTAACTCTTAACGTTAACTTTTTTTTCAGTTTAACGCGTTAAAAATATTTAATGGAGTTAACGCAGGGGCGGGGCTAGGGTTGGCTGCTGCCTCTGACTGCTGCCTCTGTCTCTTTTTTTCCTTGAGAAAAAGTGCATTTATTTAGTCCCAAAACGTCATCACGACCACATCAAACGGGAGACGATTCAGACGCGCACACCATCTTCACTTCAGCACCAGGTGCAAGTCAAACGAGCACGGAAACGGTACTGCATGTGCTCTTCAATTGCATGCACAAAGGCGCCGGCTAGCATGTATCATTTCATATCAAAGCGCGAATGAAACTACGTGTATGCAATGTTGTGGTCAGTTAAGTTGGTTACCAAAAAGGCGATTAAAGCTGCCTTAAAACTGTGCATGCATGTAATCTATTATAGGTGAGTCACAGGTAAGAACATGTCTCTGAAATGGTTTTCAAAACTGTCCTGGAGCAGCCCAGCACTGTCTTTCTCATCTAACACCCGATTCAACTCGTCAGTTCATTAGTAGAGACTTTAAGACCTGAAGTGGATCAGAAAAGGTAGAGAGTTGAGAGAAAAAAAGATGCATGTCAGATCAACAGTTGCTGAGCATGTCATGTTCAGCAACTGCAGCTCTTAAAGAAATAGCAGCCAAAACAACCTAATAACCATCTGCTGTGATGACTGTTAATCAAAGAAAAAAAAAGAGGAAATCAGTAACTTTTATAGCTTTAAGGATTAATCTATATTCAATTTAGAATTTAGTGTTTGATAACTTCAATTTCAATTTCTGTATATTTCTGTTGAAGGACACAGGTAAATATGACATTTATTATAATGGGTTTATGTGAAGATTATTACTGCAATATAAAAGTATAGGCTATTTAAAAACTTTAATGTTAGATGGGATTAATCGTGATTTCAGAAAAATGTGCAATTAATTCGTTTTTAAAATTAGTAAAATAAATTTTTTTAATCGAATGACAGGACTGAATATATATCTGAATATATATCTGTATATATATATATTCTTATTTTTCCCAGTACGTTAGCAATAATAATTTTTTTACTTTCACCCAATAAACCCTCTGGTTTTTATTTTGGCAGAAAAATGAAGAAGACTTTTAAGTTTATGTTTAGTTTTTTAATGCTTCACTCAGAAACATACAGCAAATGCAGACTTAATACAATTTATATTGCAGTTTTGGTTTCATTTTGATTATTTGTGCAGCTCTTCATTCAGGTTTTATCCTCAACATGATTTACATGTTCCTGGATCAGCATCATTGTTAGTCCAGGAACAACATTCCTGTTAACCAGTCAAATTTTAGGCGTCTAGGTTACGGTTAAGCATAGGGCTTGTTTGATAATAATATTGTTCCAGGACCAACCACGAATGTTGATCCAGGAACATGTTCTACTTGGCTGAATCACGGCATGCTTTAGGTTTACCATGTATTTGTGCAGATTTTCACAAGCTCATGGATGCAAACTTAGCTGATGCATAACGAGTCTCGACTCCCACCACATTAACTAATAATGGCTCGATCAGATCGTTAATCCAAATGGATTTACCAAATGGATGGGATTTAATGAATTTGGATAGGTTGCTGATTACTTCCAAGTGGGAAAAATAATTCATCAGGGGAAATTCAGCGTTGGGTCAGCACAATAACCCAGACCAAACATCTCTATAAACACACCTCACTTGCACCTATTCTCCCTTTCTTTGAAACAAAACATCATATATATGATTCTCCACCTTTCTTTGTGCTCTTTCATGCATGATCTTCCAGTAGTCATATCATTTCCCAGTTGGAGTCTGTATTGGTTTTCCTGTTGATTTGTTTCTACATCAAAATGCCATATATTTATCATGACCTACCCAGCACCCTCCTGTTTGATTTAGTACCTGCTTCTTTATGTTTACAAAACACTTGGAAATCCCCCTCCGTAACTGCCGGGTGTCACGGTGTTTTCTCAGTGGTGAGGGTAAAAGTTTTAATCATAAGCTAATTATGTTTGCCTTCCAGTGTTTATGTATTTGGTGCATCATACCCGGCTTTCTCAAGACTTCACCCTTACATCACCTGCTGGTTTTTCCATGCTATCATAGATGATATTTGATCAATGTTATAGTCCACTGGAGTCTGTGAATAGCCCTACTGTGTGATATTTGAGTTTCTTTGGATGTCTAGAAAGAGTAAGACATTATACTGATATGGATGAGAGAAGAAATCTAGTTTATTTTACAGGGTGAAGCAGCTGACTTCTTTCTCCTATGCAATCATGTGTTATTATTGGCAACTGGCAACAGACAAACACTGTCTGTTAAAGAAGGAAACGGCCCACTGTTGAGTTTGGGTGGGTGTAGGAGGAGTGGGCGAGGAAAGG
The DNA here is from genome assembly GCF_001515645.1 of Sinocyclocheilus grahami. Lineage (NCBI taxonomy): Eukaryota > Metazoa > Chordata > Actinopteri > Cypriniformes > Cyprinidae > Sinocyclocheilus > Sinocyclocheilus grahami. The sequence continues at coordinate 263,171 of NW_015505827.1, forward strand.
GGCACACCTGTCACATGTTGGCAACGTTCGGTGCCCATCCTAATCGGTAGTCTGCTCCCACATCCCCTAACGCCCACTACCTTGCATGTTATTCAACTGAGCATGGAAACACAATGATTTTTTTTTTTTTGCAATAGAACAGAATACTGTGTGGGAACCCCATTTTTATTCTGTGTTGGCCACACACAGCTAACTTATCTCTTTGGGTTTTCTTTTCATTGATGATTTTGTTTATTCCACTTTTTTTGTTGTTGTAAAAATAGAAGATATTTGACACAATATAGTGGAGGAGAAATAGCTATTTGCCATGGAGCCAAATATTTATAGTGCACAATGCCAGTAGTGTACAGCAAGTGCCTTGTTTAATCTTATTAAGCTTATACTGTATCATATTTGATATACACATTTCTAAGGCCTGTAAATTATCAACATGAACAAAATTCGCTGAAAAACCTGTTGTACACAATCTACTACATGCCTTCTGTCATCTGATTGATAGTTTATAGTTTTTTAGAAAGTAAACGGCATTTAGTTTAGGCCTAAATCTTAAAACATCCTTGTAATACAGTTCTTTTTGCTGTGGCATCTTTACTAATTTGAAGTAAACGTAAGAATAACTGAAGAATACAATTTTCCAGATTTTTCTAACTTCTTTCATATGTCAGGCTTTACAGGGTTATGATTGCAAGCAAGGTTGAAACTCTCATGGCTCACATGAACACTACTGCTCAATTTTAGTGCATACTTGCACAAACCACTAGTTCATAGTTCAACATGTTAATGAAATGTGAAATATGTCAAAATTACCCTAGCATGTAAAACAGTCATATTTTTGCACATGTTGAGTAATTTCAACAATGTTCGTTGATGTGTCAGCGTGATGTGTTGTCTATTTTTTATAAGTAAAAGCATGTTCTCATTGAATACTTCTGTAAAACCAAATGCTAATTACCCATATTCTCATTCCCTCAATGATTTTGCCCCAATTTTTACAACATGCTCTGCTGCATAGAACATACAGTAGCTTGATTGCAAAATTGAACCGTTTATACTGTAGTGACCTGAAATTTTGCATATGTAACCCTTACATTTTTATGTGAACCATGGGCAATTGCTAAAGCATAGCAACCCCTAATGTTTCATCAATTATCAAATTTAAAAGCACCACCGTTCAGTTTTTGGAGATGGAATTAGTATGTCAGCCGTAATTAGTTCATCATTCATAATCTTGTCTCTTACCTATTTTCTATTTTTAAATATTGTAAAAATCTAAATTTGGTTGATTATTTTCATTAAGTAATTTCACACTTTAGTAGTAATCTCAGAAACAGCCTTTATGTGCAACATTCCACCAAAGAAAAGTGGCATCTGTGTGTCACTTATCTTAACTGTTCACTATCTGTACTGTTGCCAAATATTCTTGGTGTGGCACAATTACCCCTATGCAACCTCATGTCTGACTTCTATCCTGGCATAAGACAATTTTTTCTTTCTTTTTTTCATGAAGCATGAGAGTGGATGAATTAGCAGGCTTTAGATATGAAAACAGCCTGGGAAAACGAAGATCACTCAGTTCACACATGAGAAGGCTGTTTATGATAGGAGAATGCCAGAAAACACCACACAGCCTAAATAAGCAAGTAAAACAAGCCCTTCTGAGGCATCACAGATGACTTGTGTTTGCTAGATGCTACATTACACTTTTATCTGAAGAGATAAGAAATGATATACAGCAACTGGAACGATCTGAACGTCGCTCCTAGAATCACGTAAATATAATGCGTCAAATCGTATATCATTGTAATTTAGCTATCATTAATCTATCAGATTCATTGTTTGATTAAATCTTCTATAGAGCTGGGTACTTTTGCTTTACCATTTATATTACAGTAGTTGTATTTGTGTGGCTGTCAGCCTTATGGCATTATACATCTAAAAGTGACACAAAATTTTTTAGAAAAATGCAGAGAGGGATTTGTTTAAATATTATTTAGGCTATTTTACAATGGCTCATCTAATCAATTTAGAGGTGGAGCTGTATTACCTTTTGGTTTGATCAAGTTCCAAATAAAATGAGAAAATATTTAAATGACATGCAGAACTTTGGTATTTTAAAGTATTCTAAGTAATTTGTGTATTAGCACTTTTAAGCATTTTAAAATATTATACATTTTTGTTGCATTTCCAGCAAAAATAACAATACTACCAATATAATAGCATGATTATAAAATACTAAAGTTCTTCATCTCATTTAATTATTTTCTCTTTTTAAATATAACTTGAGCAAACCAAAAGATTAGATAGCTGAGGTTCTAAATTCTGATTATATAATCATGGTAATATAGTTATTTTTGCCGGAAATGCAACAAAAATGATATGTCTAAGATAATATTTAGGCTATTTTTAACAGTTGCTCATAAGGTTATGTAAGATATTATTCATACTCTTTTATCTGTAGTTTGCAAAACCTTCCCAATAAATGTATTTTGTGATAATGTAAGATATTAAATTAAGTATAGTACTGTTCCATATAAACAAGACACGGTCCACCAATTTTCCGCCTGACCTGAGCTAAAAAGAGACATGTGGTCTGTCTAATTAGTTACAATGGGGCTGTTTTTAGACAGTAATATGCAGTCATTAGGAGAACAGAGAGTAGGTAAGTTTCACCACTCGACACAGTTGGGTTGGACCAGCAGTGACTGCAGGGGCCCCTGTGGTCCTATTCAGCGGTCGAGTCCTCAGGGTGCCACATCACACAGACAGAATCAGACAGAGAATTAGGGAATGCAGAACTGGTAGCTTACGTGTGTGTAGACCAGAGGCTTCACTTTGATGTGGAAGCCATGGGGCCTAAGCTCTGAATCCCAGCGTACCTCACTCTTCACAAACCCCCGCTGGCCTTGAAGAGCACTGGGAATAAAGAGGAAATGTTTTGTCCTGGATAAGCAGTTTGAAACGGATAGAGCAAATTCACTTGTGTTTTGTCGCAACGGAACAGGTTTTCAGTAACATGTGGAAAGCATCTATGCTGGGAGGAATTAGCAACCCGTTATTTTCTCCAGCGAATGCAAAAAATAGATCTGTACTTACTGAAAATCAATAAAGGCAGCACTTCTACTGCTTATGGCAAATGTATTTATGAACAGATCTAAGCACCTAACCAGAATATATAACAGATGTGCGTGTGTTTGTTTAAAAGTGATAGTTTAGTTCAGTCAAAATCATAGACTATATAAAAACATGGGCATAGTGTCCGTGACGTCACCCGTAGGTTTCCGAAGAACATTTTTGAAGCCTAGAGTAGGCGGAGCCGGCCGTCGCCATCTTGGCAGCGCGTCACCGCGCGTCACTCCCGGATAATCGAAAATGGGCAAAGAGGCGGAAGCAGGTTGCTGAAACCACGCCCACCTAGCTCGACGGTGGTGACAGCAGCGGCAATCCACCTGTCCCTCAAGTGGACCCGCCCTTAATTATGCAGACCTTTAAGCCTTAATATAATTTAAACGGATGAGTTATAAAAAAATTCACCCCCCTCACAGTTGTCATGAAGGGCAAAATTAGATATATAGACCAAAATCCTTTTTTTGAACCAGGCTGTAAATATGTTTTTTTTCTGCTGTAAAGTTGGGCATTTTAACATGGGGAGTCTATGGGATTGACTCCCTTTTGCAGCCAGCCTTTAGTGGCCAGTTGACGAATTACAGTTTAAGTCACTTTCTTGTTGGCTTCACGAGAGAGAGTGGGAGGTTGCCGCTTGGTCAAAATCTAAAAGTTCTGTTATTATTTACTTAATCCTGCTGCTCCAAACCTGTATGACTTCTGTGGAACACAAATGTGGATTTTGAAAATTTGTATGCTCTTTTTCCCCAATGATGAAAGTTTCAAAACAAAAAAAGTGGTCCATATGTCTTATGTGCAATATTCTAAGTCATATGGTAGCGTTGTTTTTGGACCAGAATTTTGAAAATTCAATAACTATAATAAAAATAGTTCTTTACCACTTTTCATTGGCTTGTTCATAAGAGAAGTAGCAAAATCCAATTCATGAATGAATTGTTGTTTTGATTTTTTTGCAGGCTGATGGTTCATTAATGCAAACTGATGATATTCACAGCGTTAAACTACTTGGCACAAGCTGATGTTGCATACGCAGCCAATTAACTTACTGCTTTACATTTTAATGGCTGGTTAGCATTTACTAGAGCATTTCGCAGTGCGCTTTCAGAGTTCCTCTGAATCCCTCCACCTTCCCCAGCTCCACCTGTATAGATCTGCTACGGGATATTATATATGCTACTTGTGCAGCAGCAGTCTTAAATACTCACAGCACCGTATCTGTGTATGTATTGGCAGTATAAGTTCCTGTACTTGCTTTGCAGCTACAGCAGCAATAATCTACAACAACAGCAATAACCAACAGCAGAAGCAATTAATCTATTCTGCCAAGGCCAAATTCATTAATATTGTCACATCCATCATTACCATGCAAAAATCTTGTCATGATAGAAAATTATTTGAATTAGTTTACAGCTTGATTCATTCTCAGTTTCAACTGCGTGAAATTTTTATTTGCACGTTCATAAGAAAATTAGCAATAGTCAATTCATGAACTAATTGTTCCTTTAAATTAATCTTTTCAGTTAAAGGGGTCATATGATGTGATTTCAATTTTTCCTTTCTATTTGAAGTGTTACAAGCTCTTGGTGCATAAAGAAGATCTGTAAAGTTGCAAAGACTAAAGTCTCAAATCCAAAGAGATATTCTTTATAAAAGTTAAAAGTCAACCACTCCTACCTAAAACGGCCCGTTCTAACATGCCCCCACAAGTCTACGTCATAATGTGGGAAGATTGCATAACGCCGCCCAAATGTTCACGCAAAAAAAGAAGGCGTAACTTTAATTCTTGCTGTTGCCGCCGCTGCTATGTTGTGGAGTCGCTGTGTGTTTCATTGTGAAAGCGAAACTACTTTGTTTGGCCTTCCAAAAGAGAACACAACTAGAAATCAGTGGTTAAGTTTAGGGCTGTGACGGTTGCAGATTTTTACCACCGCGGTGGTAATGGACCAGCTACCGCCGGTGGTGCGGTGTTGATATAAATATATGTAGGCATATATATTATTAATATCAATTATATGTAATTTATGTTTATATATATATATTAGGGGTGTCAAAATGAGCGCGTTAATGCAGGCGATTAATTTTTTTCAGTTTAACGCGTTAAAAATATTTTACGCAATTAACGCAGGGGCGGGGCTAGGGTTGGCCACCCTACTCACAACTGCTGCTTCTGTCACTTTTTCTCTTGACAAGAAGTGCTTTTATTCAGTCACAGAACGACTGAGAATGGGAGACACTCAGCGCCAGGCGCAAGTTAAACGAGCGCGGACACGGTCCTGTGCTCGCAGCATGTGCTCTTCAATTGCACGCACAAAGGCGCCGGCACGCGCTGTAGCCTGTATCCTTTCATATCAAAGCGCGAAATAAACTACGTGCATACAATGTCGTGATCAGTTAAGTCATGAAGTTACCAAAAAGGCCATTAAAGCTGCCTTAAAACTGTGCATGCATGTAATATATTTGATATGAGTCACATTTAAGAACATGTCTCTGAAATGGTTTTCAAAACTGTCCTGGAGCGGAGCAACCCAGCACTGTCTCACTCATCTAACACACCCGATTTAACTCGTCAGCTCGTGTTTATTTTAGCACTTCCGTCAGTGAATATGCAGCCTGCAAAACACTAAAATAAATATCAAAGAAATAATACAGTTAAACAAGAAAGTAACCTAAATAAGAAAGTTAAATACACCCTGTCTACAGGACGTGGCATGACAAAATACTATAAAAATCTTTATAATCAGTGATGCTACACTGGATGCAGCACGACACGACATGACAAATCCCCGACTGTCAACTGCCTCGTCCTATTTATGAGGTACTGACACAGAGTTCAAATGTCCTGTGTAGACACTAGACAGACTCTAGTTGCGACGCGGCGATGTCGCGTCCGGTGTAGACACTGTTCACTGTTCCACCGCTAAGCAAGCGGCGCATTAACTCATCTGCATGCGCTCTCATTGAAATAGGAATCGTTGCCACATTTCTTGATAACATCTTTCATTTATCGCTGTCTCGTTTTTATTTGGCCAGTTTGGAGAAAACCTCACCAAACCTGATCAGCCAGGCATTTGCGATCATGGGAACTTGTACAAACGCGGATGGGTGACATGAATAGAGATGGCTCCAGATCGGCGATGTAGTATTTGGTTTCCCAACAAGGTTCATCGCCCAAAAGAAAATAAATTTGCTGAATGCATAAACTGGATTTTCCTGCGCTCAAACCTGCCAATCTAAAGGAAACGCAGTGTATGGCGTTTGAGGTCATTTGTGAATTACCATAGACTTATAGTCTAAATAAAATAATTAGCAAATATTACTGTTATTACACTTGTATACAAAACTTCGTATTATGCTTGTTATAGAGTGCGTGACGTCACGTGCACTACCACCAGTGGCAGTAGACAACAGCGGTGGTCGACGCGGCTGTCACGGCGACCGTCACAGCTCTAGTTAAGTTGTATTTACAACACTGTTCCAGAACAGTTCAACCCAAATATTCAGATGTGTGCTGCGCATTTTATGGAGGATGAGGACTGTTTCCTGAACCAGTAGCCTACACTGCGTCTGTGGTACAAAGGCTGTTTCTATAAAGTGGGGCAGTTCCAACTTTGCATGGACAGTCTGGCGCTTTTGACTCACAGCCTGTAAGTACGTGTTTTTTATATTTAAATAATTTGCTACTGATGATTCAAACGTGAGTTTTGAGCAGTGTAGAGTAGGCTTGTTGTTTGTTGTTTCTCCGATCACAAATGCAGACATGGTTTTATGTTTACGCAGCGCGATACGCAATGCAACACGTAAAAAGACAGTATAAGTCATTATAATCAGTAATTATGTCCCCACTGGATGCAACAAATGCCTCATTTGTAATGGGTTTTATTAGTGCTGGACGGTATGACCAAAAATTTATATCATGGTATTTTTCTAAATTATACTAGTTTCACGGTACATGACGGTATTTTTTTTTTCATGCTTGACCGGGTGTTAACCATATTTTCTACTGATTGAGAGAGGAAATACTGCAGTATATTGACTTAGAATGCCCTATTTTACTGTCATAATGAGTGAATATTGTCAAAAAATAACACACTAAATAGTGACTAAACACGACCCCTTTTAATACATGTTAACCAGGAGTCACTCTCATTTATAATCGTGGCATCATCTGATAAAATCAACATGCATCTACACTAAAGAGCGGCTATGCGGTTGTTTTGGCTATATTACTTTTTTGTCTCATGCAGCACACTGCCTGCGTCTGAGTAACAAACTAAAAAAAAACAACAAACAAAAAAGTATGTGATATTAACAGACGAACTACGCTCATATTTATAATTTGAAACAGTCAGTAAGCGACAGGTGCTTGGAAATGCTGTTTTGTACTCATTTATTGACGAGTCGACTGCGGTGAGAGAGGTGAAACTTCTCCGGGAAAGTCAGACCTCGCATTCGCGGGACAGCACTGGCAAAATCTTCCAACTGAACCATAGCTAAGGTTTATCCAAAAAAGTC
>NW_015505827.1:270877-271172 GCF_001515645.1 Sinocyclocheilus grahami
TTGCTAAATCTAGTGCTAAAGTCACGCTCGTGTGTGTGAGACGCGGGAGCTGATGGCAGGGGGCGGTGGATATTTGTGGCGGTCAATGTGGATATTGTGGATGAGTTCTTCTGTGTCATCACGTTCTATTAGTTCTACAACTTCAGTTTCGTAACTTTCACGCTTCGTAACACATACAGCTGTTCCCTCACCACAGTGCAACACCCCTTTCAAACAGTGTCCCGTTCCGAACGTTGTTTAAGCGACATACGGCGTATTGCGGTATTTTAAAAATTCATATCATAACAAAAATAAA
>NW_015505827.1:271762-322747 GCF_001515645.1 Sinocyclocheilus grahami
GACACTGAAATAAAAGAAGATGAACTCAAAAAAAAGGAAGATTTTACCTATTTTAGTTTTTTCCTAAGAGATATGGCTAAGCAGGTGTCACTTGTGTATGATGCTGCAATAGACTTCATAGCCCTAGGGTTAGGCTGTTAGCTAAACTAGCAGGGACTCACCAAATACCTCGTCAAAAGAAAAAGAAACAGTGGGAATTGTTTCTATTTCTATCTTAGCCCACATTGTGTTGAATGGTAGCTGCCCTTCAATGTATTAGGCCTGGCACTGAGGCGTGAGGAGAAGTAGAGAGGAAACGGGCATTAGGCTACTAATAACCTGTACAACTCGTTAAGGAAACAACAGTTGCTAGAACTACTGTAATCCTATACAAAAAGCGAAGATGGTGATGGTGAAATAACTAAAATAAGGTATAAGTAAAACACAACAAACAAAAGTAAAATAAATAAAAAAAATAAAAAATTAAATAAAAAAGGGGTCCTAAGAGCTGTAGGAAATTAAAAGGGGAAAGTAAATAAAAAAAATAAAAATAAAAATGGAATAAAATAAAAAATAAATAGAAATTTGATTTAATTAAATCTCAAATTTAATACAAATCAATGGGTGCTGTTGTCAGATTAACCGGAAGAGTCTGCTCACACTTCCGGGGTCACGTGTTGCTAGGAGACCAATGCAAGCTCACAACAAGGTATTTGTTAAATATAATAACAAAAGAGTATTTGTTAAATATAAAAACAAAATATATATTGTGTGTTTGATTGGTCCAGACGCTACAGGCGTAACATTTCCGTCACACGCTTGAGGTATTTGGCCAATCACAACGCACTGGATAGCTGGCCAATCAGAGCACACCTCGCTTTTTTAGAACGATGAGCTTTATAAAAATCGACGCGTTTCAGAGAGGCGGGGCATAAAGGAGCAACAATAATGTACATTATATGAAAAATTTGTTTTTTTTACCTTAAACTGCATTAAACACATTGCATTACATCAAATACACAAAATAATGTTCTTTTTAGCAACGGCATATGACCCCTTTAATTATTTGAATCAGTTTACAACTTGAATCATTCTGTTTCAAGTCATTTAGTTCTCATTCATTGTAATTTCACACAAGAACTAACCAGTACAATTCTTTAAATTCTTATTTTGTGTCCGTTGTGTTTGTTGTTTACCTTTCTAACTTTCCATTGGCACATTCATAAAATAAGTAACAATATTCAGTTCAAGAACTAGGCTTAATTGTTTTTATGAGTCAGATCTTTTCAATGAATTATTTGAATCAGTTTACAACTTTACAACTCATTCAATCGGCATTTTTTGTAATTAGATGCTAAGTGGAACCAGTAATGTTCCACAGAAGAATGTTATACGGGTTTGAAATGGCATGAGGGTGTGTAAATAATGACATAATTTTCCATTTTAGGTGTACTGATCCTAAGCACATTACATTGTACTGTTATTGCAACGCCTTTTCCTTGAAATTACCATAGTTGTCTACATTTTATGTTTACAATCATTACATTTATCAGGTGTATTTATTATTATACATTAGTATCAGGGATTTTTATATCTTACTCCGCCTACCTGTTTATTTTTTGTTCTGCCAAAAAAAATACATAAAATACAAAAATCAATATTCTCTTTTTGGTTGCAATAGATTTAACCAGATAAGATTTAAAAAGTGAATGATGAAACCTGCTCCAGGCACTGTATATGAAATAATTTGATAGAGAATGTCTGGTAGAGAGAGAATATGTAAACGAGAGAGAGGGAGAAAGATGCATGAAAGAGGGGGAGGGGAGGGGAGGGGGGGCATGAATAATGCTGTTAAATATAGGAGGGCCGGAGCCTGGAGACATAGCCTTGTCTTCTTCAGTGCGATGTCAGTTTAATGGAGAGCTTTACCTTTTTTCGGATGCATCAGATTACAAGGTCAAGATGCAATCTTCCTCCCTGGCTCCACATTAGCGCCGGTACTCAGACCTGATGGCTTTGACCCGCTGAGCTCTAGAGGATGGCCACACACTGGCATCTGGGCTTTGGTCAGGGTCAGATGCCATTTCAGCACTGACCGCTGTTTCTAACAAGGAACTGAGTTGGCAGAGAGTCCCACCAGCATCTTATCTGTGTCTCCACTAGGTTTTTAGGTAATAGTTTTTCCTCCTCTTACTGCTAAGCTTTGAGATTTCAGCCGCTCATGGGTTCTTGATCCTGTTATACTATTGAACACAAAATAGCCACGGTCTGTTCTGGAAGGACGAGACGCTCTTTGGGCAATTCTGTTGTTCATAACCATAGTCTCATTTATAATGAATATAAAGATGTGTGGGTCTGTTCACCATCAGCGGCAGATGGCAGGTTCATCCCTCTAGTTATGCAGGATTTGTTTTTCTAGTCTGATGATTTATCAAGTCTGTACTGTTATGATTGAAAAGTCTGACAAACACGGCTGATTCACATTCACGGGTCAGTTCCCCAGTGCGTGTTTAATATGCATTTAAATTAAGATTATTCCTGTTGCGTTTCCTGTGTGTGTGTGTGTGTGTGTGTGTGTGTGTGTGTGTGTGTGTGTGTGTGTGTGCGTGTGTGTGTGTGGGTGAGTGAGTGAAAAAGGCAAAATATTCTTTGTTCCTTCACTACGTTTGCAGTGACTATATAACAGCCATAGCAATCAAAAGATGAGTTGGTGATACATTTGATGTGGGGAAAAGGGAAGGAGCCACAAAAAGGACACAATGACCTTCAATCATTTGTTTTTCTTTCTCTATTGATAATATTTCCTTATTTCTCTGTTGAGGGGAAGTAGGGGTGGGCGATATGAGCTAAAATTCATATCACGATATTTTACACTGTCCAGGCGATATCGATATTATATTGCGATATGAGAAAAAAAATACAGGCAAAACATTTTAACCTTATATAACTAAAAAAAAGTGAGGGATTGGACATAGGGTCGCCGTGATTTTGCCAAGTAAGACATGTACCTGTATCAACATTTTTTGACAAGGGAGTTAAACTGTGTTACTCATCAGTTGCTCAGTAACATTTTAGGTTTTTTAAAAGCATGTGACAATGTGATACGTGCGACAAACATCTTCCTAAATTCGTAATGAGAATCATTTATAAATCTGCATTCTGTTGTCAACAAAAAGCACTGAGATCTCCTGTGGGTTTCTGCCAAAATAAAAGCCAAGAAAAACGTCTCAGGTTACTTATGTAACCATGGTTCCCTGAGTAGGGAATGAGACACTGTGTCCTCTAGGGGTCGCTATGGGGAACGCCTCATCGTGACCCGTGTCTGAAGCATACATTGAAAAAATACCAACAACACGTTGGCCGGCGACAGCCCATGACGTCACTACCGCTGCGACTATAGTATAAATAGGCGCCGGTAGAACATGTCATTCACTTCTTAGTCTGAAGCTTGCATTCGAAGCATGGCAGGAAGCCTAGAGGACGCAGTGTCTCGTTCCCTACTCAGGGCACCATGGTTACATAAGTAACCTGAGATGTTCCTTTTCAAGGGAACTTCGATCTGCGTCCTCTAGGGGTCGTTATGGGGAACGATATACCCACGCCACCATGCTGAGGGGAGTGCGGGCCAGAACCCATGGCGAGCACTAAGTACCAACTCTACCATATTGCCATGAGTTCACCTGATGCTACTGGTTCCAGGTGTTCTGGGAAAACAGAACTCAACTCTCATGTGAGAGGAGAACTCCGAACTCAGAAAGAATAGCGTGCTCATAGGCAACCCTTTGGTAAAGGGGAGCGCTGCTAATACTACCACGAGAACAGCCCACGGAGTGAACCCGGGCGCTCGATAGGAAGCAGCATGCTCATAGTAACCCTCAATGGGATAAAAAGAGAATCACAATGCTGAAAATGTCAGGTTTATGGACCTGTCTGTGTGTGTTTTTGCTCCTTGTGACCCAGTTTCTGTCTCCCATTGATTGTGTTAATTTGATTCCAGGTGTGTCTAGTTCTTCCCCCAATTATCCTGTGTTTAAAAGCCCTAGTCCTTTCAGTCAGTGTTTGTCGGTTCTGAACGTCATTCTATGTGTTCCTCTGTCTCCTACGTACCCCTTGTGTTTGGATTATTAAAAGACTGTGGTTTGAAGCTATCTCCGTGTCTCCTCGTTCCATGCTCCGAGTGAAGTGTGATAGAAGAACCGACCTAAACAGTTACCTCCGTTTGTACCCTCCATTTTGTTTCCGTTTTTCTCCCAGTGTTTTTCTTTCCGTTGTGTCTCCATAGATCCCTTCACTCGCCCCAAATTCCTCCTCATCCTGCTGGAGCAGGGAGACAAAACTCTCGAGTACCATACCAAACTGTTCCTGTTGGTCGCTAACATCACCAGCTACCTGGACGGCGCTGTCGTCCGAAGATGGTTCTCGGGAGGAATTCGCCGCCTTCGTGGAGTGGACTCTGGTGAGAAAATGGGTCGCCACTCACCATCTGCCCCATGGATGATCTCGCCAGATCCACTCCGGTCCCAGAGCCCAGCCCACCATCTCTCCGCAGTACGGAGCATCAGCCTGAGCCCACCGATGACGGAGAGCCATTTCCCGCCGCGAGCCAGAGCAAAGCCAAGCGACTGAGCAGAGGATCGCCCTGGAAGTTGATCCCAACCCGTCAGACCAGGTGTGAGAGCCGGCGACAGAGCCCACCACGAGGGAGCAAGCCGTGGGCGGCGTGAGTGCAGAGTGGAACTCCGCCCCCTGCATCGCGGCTGAGGGTGAGCTGAATATGGCGCAGCAAAAGGGTCAAAACGAAGAGGGGAGGGATCCAGCCCCCGAATCCAGCTCAGAGCGCCCTCCAGTGCCCGCTCCTAGAAAGCACCCTCCAATGCCTGCTCCTAAAAAGCGCCCTCCAGTGGCTGCTCCTCGAAAATGCCCGCCCTCCCACTCGCTCCAGCCTCCTCCACCGCTGTCAGCTGGCAGCCCCCTGCTTGCCCTCAGCCCACTATCATTGTGGTGCGAGCCCTGCGGGACTGCCATCCTCCAGCGTCGCCAGGGTTGGAGTATCCCTCACTTCCGCCTCCAGCATCCGAGGCCTGGACTCCGCCTCGGCCCGTAGACCCAGCGGCTCCACCTCGGCTCCTAGCTCCCTCGCCTCCACCGTCAACCATCGTTCTATCAGCTCCACCGGGCTCCCTCGTCCCTCCGCTCCACATTGGTCGGGCGTCGACCTGCCATCGCCTCTGGACTCCTCTCCTCTGGCTGCGCCTCGTCGCTCCGTTCCACCGGCTCCTTTGGGCTCCTTCCTCCCGCCAGCTCCACCTTGGTCCTCAGTCGCTCCGGCTCCGCCGCGGATCTCCGGATCGCCGCCTCCACCTTGGTCGCCAGAGCCCTCGGCTCCACCCTTGCCCCCCGGATCCTCGGCATCCCCCTGGCTCGTTGGCTCTCTGTCTCCGCCTCGGGCTCCTCCTCCTCCACCTGCTCCGCCGCCGTTGGTCGCCCCCTGGAGTCGGCGGCCATCCCTCTTCCATGGCTTAGCTCCCTCGCCTCCACCGTCAACCATCGTTCTATCAGCTCCACCGGGCTCCCTCGTCCCTCCGCTCCACATTGGTCGGGCGTCGACCTGCCATCGCCTCTGGACTCCTCTCCTCTGGCTGCGCCTCGTCGCTCCGTTCCACCGGCTCCTTTGGGCTCCTTCCTCCCGCCAGCTCCACCTTGGTCCTCAGTCGCTCCGGCTCCGCCGCGGATCTCCGGATCGCCGCCTCCACCTTGGTCGCCAGAGCCCTCGGCTCCACCCTTGCCCCCCGGATCCTCGGCATCCCCCTGGCTCGTTGGCTCTCTGTCTCCGCCTCGGGCTCCTCCTCCTCCACCTGCTCCGCCGCCGTTGGTCGCCCCCTGGAGTCGGCGGCCATCCCTCTTCCATGGCTCCTCCCACCGTCGGCTCCACCGTGGGCCGCTGTTATGGCTGTGGCCTGGGTCTTGCTGAGCTCCTCCTGCTCCGGGTCCCTCCTGTCTCCTCCCTGGCTCCTCCCTCCTTTGTCGCCCCCCTGGTATCTATCTGCCGGCCTCCTCCCGGATATCCGTCCTCCTCCGGAACCTCCTCCCAAGTTCCCACCCATTCCCCTCCCCATGTTGTTTCTACGGTGCGAGGACGCACCTTCCGGTAGGGAGCGTTATGTCAGGGTTATGGACCTGTCTGTGTGTGTTTTTGCTCCTTGTGACACAGTTTCTGTCTCCCGTTGATTGTGTTAATTTGATTCCAGGTGTGTCTAGTTCTTCCCCCAATTATCCTGTTTAAAAGCCCTAGTCCTTTCAGTCAGTGTTTGTCGGTTCTGAACGTCATTCTATGTGTTCCTGTGTCTCCTTGTGTTTGGATTATTAAAAGACTGTGATTTGAAGCTATCTCCGTGTCTCCTCGTTCCGTGCTCCGAGTGAAGTGTGACAGAAAAAGCATTTTCAGAAACAACATTTGGATTTGAAATCAAAATAATGGATAAATGTTGTGTTTGTGGTAAACAGCCGCGGATCAGGAGCGCACTGCAAACGCATCCTGTGTGAAAGCAAAATGAGTCCGTGCTGCTTCTGCACCGCATACACATACTGTATATGCACTGCAGACGGAGTATGTGTGAACTTGGCACAACAAATCTAGTTCAACATCTGAGGCAACGCCACAAAGAGCTCTATGACCAATGCATGGCAAAAAAAAATCCCTGGACACAGGTTTTTTTTTTTTTCTGCCATATGTCTATTCTAGAGACATTTTGTTACACCTTTACTTAGTGATTATTTTGCCTTATGTCTGTTCTAGAGACATGTTACAGCTTTTTGATAAAGCTCTAATTGGTTTTCTTTTGGAAATATGTTTCAAATTCACACTGAATGCATTTATGACTGTAAAGCATGTCTGTGTGTCAAAATCGTGATTAAAATCGAAATCGCAAAATTGATCAAAGAAATCATAATAGGAGTGTTTCATTTTGTTTGGCTTCGGATAAGAATTTTAATTTCGGTGCATCCCTATATTATACCTATCAAAACTTTAGTATTTATTTTAAGAAAATAATATTTATTTTCAGTAAGGATGCATTAAAAGCATCAAAAGTAACAGTAAAGACATTTATAATGTTACAGAAGCTTTCTATTTTGAATAAATGCTGTTCTGTTCATCAAAAAAAATCACTGTTTCCACAAAAATATTAAGCAGCACAACTGTTTTCAACTGTTTTGACCCATTTTAGTGTCTGCTAATACTAAGTTGTGTTGGTTATTTATATAATTCTGTGTGATTTATTACTTAAATAAAAAGCACATATATGAAATTTCAGTTGTCATCCTGCTGTCCATGAAAACTTCCTGTAGGTATCCCTCTTGTGATCTCCAGTTGTCCTGTGGTTTATGTCATTGCCAGCATGACAGCCACAGACACACATACATGTCATTGAATGATGTATGAGCATCAGTGCTTAGCTGACTGAAGAGGCTCTATTTCAAAATTCATGAGATCAGATGTTTATTCTGAGCACAGAAGTCATAGCAAAGTTCCTTAGCGACAAGACAATTGTCAGAAGAACTCTTTTTGTTCATGCATGCTTTCTTAAAAGACGTAATGCAACTCTTATCTCTTCCTTCTTTAAGGTGAAGAGGGTCAGCTGTTTCTGCATTAGCTCATCTCTTGGCCTCAATCTGAGGATGTGATGACACCGGCGCACTTGACGCGGAACTTAGTCCCGAGCAACTGCCGCTTGCCTTACAAGGCTGTAAAAGCTGCACGCTTTCAAACCAACGCTCCATTCATGCATTCAGCCAGACCTGTTGTGTCCACACTTTTCATGTTTGAGCTCATTAACCAACATTCATTTCCATCCTCAAATTGCAACATGCCACTCCAAACCTCCTCCACCACAGGAAGTCTTGCAGGGTTCTGTTAGACCGTTGGCACTCACTGCTTTGTGCCTTTCCGAGGACATTAGGGGCCACTAAGGTGCTTTGGTTTAGACAGAGTGCCAAGACACTGTTGCGTCTGACCGACACTCCACAGGAAGGACAGAAATAGAGATTGAGGAAGAGGCGGGCTTAGAGTGAATACTGTGTGAGCCGTTGGACATCGTTTGCACATTTTCTGCTCTTTGATCGTACGATTACCAAGCTAGCTATAATCGCATCTGCTCGCGTCTGCCAGAACCTGTGTGTGTGCAAGGGGCTGCTTTTTGAGGCCATTAACAAAGGCCTTGGGCAAACAGACAAGAATCTGTTCAAATACAGGGCGGAAGCTCCCCTAATGAGGATGTTTACCAATGCAGGGAAAAAACGAGAGCAAACAGGGATGTGGACACGTGGCCGTCAACACCTCCCAGCTTGGTCCTGTCACCTCCGCCACTGATGGGGGAGCCGGGGCTCTCGTTTCTGCCCTCATCACCCCGGCAGCAGTCAGACATGCCCGCGATGACATCTCGTCCCGAGCAAGCCGCTCGGGTTTGACATCTCCACTGGCACTAATTCCTGTGTCTCTTATTAGGATGTATTGTGAGCTCATTTTGTGCTATTGTTACAGCCCTCTTTTAGTCATATCTGTCACCTCCCTCCCTCCCTCCTTTCCTCTCCTCTCCTCTCCCTCTTCGTTGCTCTGTGCCAGGTGCTCTTATAACCTGCGCAGACAGGCAGACAGAAACCGAAAGGGAGAGAGAGGCGGATAAGATAGATAGATAGATAAATAGAGAGAGAGAAAGGAGCGGAAATGTCTTAAGAGATAGCAAGGAGCTTTTCTCCTGATAATAAGGCTGGAAACCATTGTTAGTGGTGCAAACAAATGGCAAGTCTGGCTTTTGTGTCATGGTTAAATATACTTAACTCGCTACATGGTGTAAAGTGGAATAAAGCGTGACCTCGGTGCAGCTAGGGAATAAAGAGTTGTTTCTCCTCAAGCTATTAGATCATTGCAGGTTGATCATTTTTGGAATGCTATTCGTGATTTGCTCAGATTGCTGGAGGATGTGCACACCTGCAGCTCTGTACCTCTCTTGTGGGAGCAGATGGCATCAGGTTTGATTGTTTGGTCCAAACCCAAGTTTGATTCCACCTTTCTTTTCACATTGTGTTTTTTAGCTGCAAATTGTATGTTGTACGAGGGATGTGCAAATATCTAAAAATTGATTTTTGAACAAAAAATTGGGGTTGGTAAGATTTTGTATTATTCATGAAAGAAGTCTCCTGTGCTCACCAAGGCTGCATTTATCATTTATTTATTTGATCAAAAATACAGTAAAAACAGTAATATAGTGAAATATTATTACCATTTAAAAGATCTATTTTAATACATTTAATACATTTTCAAATGTATACATTTTTCTGTGATGGCATTACTCCAATCTGCAGTGTCACATGATCCTTTAGAAATCATTCTAATATGCTTTTATTATTATAAGTGTTGAAAACAGTTTTGGTGCTTAATATTTTTGTGAAAACCATGATTCTTTGATAAACAAAAAGTTTAATTGAACAGCATTTATTTGAAATAGAAATCTCTTTAAACATTATAAATGTCTGTATTGTCACTTTTGATCAATTTAATGCATCTTTGCTGGATTAAAGTACTAAATTCATTACAAATATCTTACTGACCTGAAACGTTTATATGGTAGTGTATATAATACTTTTTTTTTAGTGGCTCTAAAAATTAAAAGCATTATTTGTTTCACTTTTATACAACAGTCCTGGTCCTCAAATCTGATCGGCTGGGTGGCTTGTTGACTGTGTTTACAGGTAGCAGACAGGATGTCAGTCTCCATGTTGCTGAGTTTTTTTCATTGGCTTTTTCTGTAGGTTACATCTTTATGCCAGTAAGTGGAGACAAGTGACTGTCTTTATGTCTTTATTAAATCATTTACAACTGATTTTTGCCTGAGAGTCATTGAATTATTAATTCAACCATCTTTCAAAATACTTATTCATTCAGGAATAAATCACCAGAGTTAATTATTAAAAATTAATTAAATTAATTAAAAATATAAAAAATTAACTTATTCGTTGTACTCTTATATAAAAACAATATCACATTCTGTACACAAAAATATCACATTGTTAATAAATAATATCAAAAACAATAACAAAAACTATTCTCAATTGTGCTGTTGGTCTGCCAGAGGTTGCAACAAAACCCTTAGTGATAATTCATTTATACTTTATACTTTCATTTATACAACATTCTTTCGTGATATTGCTTAATTTTTCTCATGTTTTAGCCTTTTTGGTAAAACCCAAGACTAAAAAAAAAATGGCACTTGAACAAATGACAATTAGTTTTATATGACTCTAATTAATGGACTGTAACACCGTTAGCTGCTTTATGTTGCATCAGCATATTTGAATTTTAAAGCCCTCAGAAAGCCGCTCACCATGTCTTTCTCTATCCCATTGTACCTGTCAAGTCACGGCCAGTTTTATCTGATATTTTTGGATTCAAACACTCTGTGTCCCAGCATGTGTTGGAAATTCACACAGGCCGTGTTGCACTACTTTCTCTCTCTCTCTTTTCGACTGAAGTTCTCTTGCCCGTGAAACACAGAATAATGTAATTCAAACATTTGGGTATAGGGCGGCCCCCTCGCTGGGCCAGCCCGGGCCCAAGCAGCGCCTGCAGGATGATCACGCACCGCTGTCAGCCACAATAAAACCACCACTTTACTTATTCAGTAGGGAACTGCGCAACCCAGTCTCATAAAAATACGTTGTTCTGCGTACATTTCTGCAACATCGTTTTTACGTACCTTACTGCATGTGTCGCCGCAGTTTCAAAGAGAAATGTCCACTGAGTGGCGCTAAAACACGGGTTCAATACGTCAACCCTGGCACATTTTTATTACGTTGATATAGGTACGTATTGCTGTGTTTTTATTACGTTTCTTCAGGTACGTATTGCGGCGATTCAGAATTCAAATATCTGGGGACTGTCGCTAAAAGTTAATGCTCTATCGTGTTGGAAATATGCCCAACACCAAACCCAACCCTAAACCTACCTGATAGTGTTAACAAATGCAAAACTGATATAAAAGCAAATTTTTTGATGCAACCGTGCCATTTTAACTTAACCTATTTAACCTATTGATATGAAGCTGGATATGTGCTGTGCTAACACTCAAAAGCATCAGTTTTCAAATCTTCCAGCATATTAAAAATGTTTTGAAGTCACAACATAATACTCTTCAAGTAATTGTGCGAAAATTACGCTTTATTAATCGAAACTCTGTAAATCATACTCCGTGTGAAAATAATTTAAAAGGTGTCGGAGTTTTACTGCCTCTAGTGTTCCTTTTTTTGGAAACTGCAGTGATATGTACTTATTGGTACGTATTTCGCATCTTGCAAAAATGTGCCCCCAGGTACGTGTTTGCCTTGAGACTGGGTTGGAACTGCGTGCTGTATGGGGATCTGGAGATCATGAATGAGAAAAGATACACGCACAGTTTTAGTTAGAGATGGGAATCAAAAACAATTGAATGATTCTGGTTCCGATTCCGCTTAACGATTCTGGTTCCTTAACAGATCCATTAAAGATTTTTTTCTGTGTTTTTAAGGAAATGTTTGAAAATAAACATCCAATATTTTTATTGCATATATTGCGTTCAACTATCTGTTAGTTTAGACTTTAATGGACTAGAAACGTAATAAGATTTATCTAAATATCTAATATCTTTAATTATCTAAAAATATGAAATGAAAAATATGGTAACCTCTTCATACACAAAAAGATTATTGGTTAATTATGAATTTAACAACATGAAAGTAATAAATTGTGGTTTAGTAAATTAATCAGATTATTCAGTAAATGGGCAGTTATGGGTTAATAATCATTTTTGATTAACTAAAACTAACCGACATTCAGTATTTTTCAAAAGACACTAGCTGAGCTGTACATTGTGTTTGAATTACTTAAATGATCTGCCTCACAAGAGTTTCTTGTTTGAGAATCAATCTACACTGGTCGAGCTATTTGTGTTTCATTAACAAACAATAACTGCCTCATAAGAATCAATTGTTTGCGAATCAAACTACATTGGTCGACATATATGTTATTGATTCACTAAACCGAACCAGCTCATAAGAGACATTTCTTAGGGAATCAGGCAATACTGGTTGAGTTATATGTGGTTGATTCACTCAAATGAACTGGCTCATAAGAGCCGTATTTTAGGAAATCAGATTACACCAGCAGGCATGGCTCGTCTATATGGGCAGGTGGGGCAGAGCCCCACCAAAATATTCATCCAAAACATAGACCTCTATATAAACTGAATCAACAATAAATTGTAAATGTGTTTAGCGTTCTGCAACAAATATTTTTCGGATTTTCTAGACTATTTTAAGTATTAGTAAGCAGTATATATAAAAATCCTGCGCATGGCTTTAGCAGGCATGTATGATACTAAGTGGTGCAGATGGTGCCTGAGACCTCTCGAACTCAACAGCGCCCCACAATTTTGCAACGTAAATCTGTGGTGAAAATGGTAACTGCAGCGCGCTCTAATTGAGAGCCATTGGGGCAGAGTTGAGACTGCCCCGCTTATTTTCACGTTGCCTTACGTAAACCTCGCTCCACCAACGATATCAATCCACTTCAGCTATGTGTCTGCATCAGGTCAGTAACTAGTTGCTCACACTAGTCTGTTTTTTCTATGTGGAGTAGTGGATCAAATTAACAAAGTAGGCTATACTTAAATCCTTTAGTTTAAATGTGCTCACATGAATAGCCTTTATATGGTTTTGTTTATTCTGAGAATAGACATATGATCTTCTTTCCTCACCTGAATTGCTCAGAATCTGCCCCACCTAAATTTACGGTCAGGAGCCACTACTGTACACCAGTCAAACTATGTGTTTAATTCACTAAAATGAACCTTTTTGTAAGAGTCATTTGTTATTGATTCCCGTCTCTAACTAAAACTATATTTGATCGCTAAAATGAACCGGCTCATAAGAGTCTTTTGTAAGTGAATCAGACTACACGGGTTGAGCTACATGTGTTTGATTCACTAAAACAAACTGGCTCAAAAGAGTAATTTGTTACTGAATCAGACTACACACTGGTTGAGCTATACGTGTTTGAATCACTAAAACAAACTGGCTCAAAAGAGTCATTCATTTGGGAATCAGAGCACACCATGTTTCACACTGTGGTTTCAGTTGATTCAGTAAACAGCAGAGCAGTAAACACTATTAGAGTTTTGGCTATTTTTATTATTAACTATTGACTGTTGATTCCGGTATTTGTTTTTAATAAAGAAACCAGTTCTTGATACCTAGTCGTAGTTTCAGTGCACATTTCCTCCCAGCACACATTCCTTACAAATTTCAAACAGGAGTGCATGGGTGGATGCTGCTGGGGGTCTTGTGATTAAACCCAAAAACCCCAACCGAGACACTCACACCTACGTGCACGTAAATGCAAACACACATTCACACGTTCACAAACACCTACTTGTTTACGCAGGGGGCCAGTGCCTCACGCGGCTTTGCCAACAGCCTGAAGATCGAGAGAAATCGATGGTATCATTTGATTGCATCAGCAATGTTTTGTCACTTTCGTGACCTACGGCTGTGAATTCTCCTGGAAGTTTATTTAGAAAGGGGCTGTCCCTCATTTTAACTATACACTATTCATTTACACTGTCTGCTCTAGGGAAAGAACCTAATTATTTCCTTATAAATGGCCCTGTAACAGGAGGGGGATGAACTCTGTCATTTCCTTGTGCCAAATGCAGATAAGTATTTATGTTTGAGTGTAGGATTCGGCTATACAGATGCGTGAAAGACGCTTTAGTTAGTCTGCAGTGAGTTGGCTGGAGAAGGAAACAGCAGACACCGTTGTGCGTAGGAGTGATGAGACAGTGGAAGCCCTGGCACAGAGACCCTGTCTTATACGCTCTTCTTCCTTTATTTCCCTATTTCCTCCTTCTCTTCCTCTGTGAGTGGGCTCACAGGGAGCCGGGCTTAATGTTATGGATTTGAGCTGTCTTCTTTGTCCCTGCCCCCTCTTTCGCTCTATCATTCGATGTGTTTCTCTCTCTGGGCTGAACTCTGTCCCGGAGGAATTTGGCTTCACAGATGTGGAGTGTCTGTTGAAGAGGAGGGATGTGCTCGTCTCAAATCCCGTGGTGAAAACACATAATTTCCCTATACATGGCAATTAGACATGCTACACATTACAGACCTTCTATCAGACACTAAATGTGTGAGCTTTAGATCTGCTGCTGCTTTGTTTTTTGCCAGAATTAGGGCTGCAACTAATGATTAATTTGGTAACTGATAATCCAATGATTATCCAGTAATTTTACTGACATACATACCTAGGCATAACCAATGCATGTATTATGTATATATTTCATTTTGGTATTTTAGTATTTTACTGTTTGCATACTGTATATTTTTGTCATCACAGGAATAAATTACATTTTAAAGTATATTAAAATTTAAAATTGTTATTTAAATTGTAGTAATACTTCACAATATTACTGTTTTTAATGTATTTCTGATCAAATACAGCCTCAAAGAAAAACATCAAAGATCATATTTTAAAAATCATCTTTCAAAAACATTAAAAAAATTGAATTTTAATGAATTTAAAATCGCAATTTGACTATCACTACATATTTGAATCTTCCATATTCCAATTCTGTAATGCAATTTTTATTTTGGAATTAGTTTACTATTTCTCCCATCCTCACAGCCTTGATATATTATTTATATTTGATAAATGTTTGCTTTTATCAGTATAGTTTTGGCTAGTCAGCTAGCTGTACATTAACTTATAATATCAGGTTTGTCTTGGTTAAACCTTCAGAATTTCCTGTTTGAATATTGTTGCTTAGAATATGGTGAATTAGGCTAATCACGGTAATGTTGGGTTATCTGAGGCTGACCTTGGCTAACCCGATACAAAAGTACAGCCGTGTCCCAGATTACCATAATGCACTCTATTGTGCAGTTATCTTTTTTTTCCTCTCTGATATTGCTGTTTAGGTCAACAATGTGCATGTACACCACAGGGGGACATAAGAGGTATAAACTAGATACAGATATCTAGGAAACTGGCTGCCTGTTTCAGCAGTCAATTATTCAGTTAAGTGGTCTTTGACTGCAAAATGCTGTAATTGACCAATCAGAATCAAATATCCTGAGTCAACCGTTCCCAAACTTTTGAGTCTAGTTGTTCCATTTATTGTCTATGTTTTTCCCATTACAGTGGAACAATGGAGAATGTGTCTTCTAATTGAGTATGTTTGCAATCATAAGCTCTAAGTCTGTTCCTAATGTTCTGCTTTCTTTTCCTCTCTTTTTTTCAGGATGCCTTCGTGGAGTTGTACGGTCAGCAGAGAGATTCTATGTTCCACCCATTGTCGTACCTAACGAAAGTGCTTGGATTGGCAGCACTAGGCTTGGCAGGAGTGACCATCGGAGCCTTTTTCGCTCAGAAGTGACGGCTCTACGGGTCTCTTCACCAAACTATCTCACTTTCTCTGCCTGTCTTTCCTCTTCAGCTTATCAAAGCATCTTTCAGTGCCGCACTGCCCCGCTAAGCCCAGCACCAGTGCCCTTCAAAGGCCGTTGCTGATCCGACGCCCCTCCAGCCACGGGAGCTGCGGCACTCACGCTCTTTCACCCTCTCTAGAGTGAAGAAAATGCAAAGAAAAAGAATACAGAATGAGGACTCGCCGGAACGCTCTCACACTTTGACTATGATGCTCGTCACTGCCATGTACAGTTGCACTCGCACAGAGATCGACACACAAAACACGTGCACACACGAACACTTGCTCACATACTTCATATGGACGCAAAAATACAACAAAAGAACGTTTTATCTTTAAAGTTTGTTTCTTATGTACGAAACAAGTACAAAGAGATTTTTAAACTTAAGATTGTGCTTTTTTGACATTTTGATATCAGGTTTTTTGGCATTTTGTAGCATGAATCAAAAAGAAAAAAGAGGGAGGAAAATAAGAAAGTTTGCCGGCGTGAATGTAAATAACGTCTCCACTATCTGCATGTGTGGAGAAAGAGACTCTTTTAGCTACTTTTTTATTGCATGATGACATTTTGAACTCGACCACCCACCCTTCTGTGTTGATTCGGGGTGTTTTTATTTTTTGTTTTTGTTTATTTCCGTCTTCCACTCCATTGGATGGACCTCTTGAGATCTCCCGTCAAACCAACAGATGTTGAGCATTCCTCATTAAAAAATTCCTCTTTGATTTGCTCTGTGTCTTACTGTTTGGTGAGCACAAAGAGTGTGCCGACATCCAAACCAAAGCGGCTATCATGATGTAATCGGGTCATGGAGTTGTCTGACCCAAATCGCTCCTCTTGAATGTAAAGACATTTGGAAGTTTGGATTCTGAAAAGTTTCCCATTGTATATTGTAATACATTTGCATTTTTTTGTATATAATTTTTTTTATTTGTGCAAAATGCATTAAAAGAGCAATTTTGAGGGTATTGTGTATGTATAATGTCCGTGTACATGTAGTGTGAGTGTGTGTACATCTGTAAATAGATTGTGTTGGATTTGGCTGTGTTCTGGTGGAGAACGTGGGCAGCCCGCCACTTATGTCCAGCCCAGCCAGGTGTGTGTGTGCGCGTCTGCAGATGAAACAGGCAGGTGGCAGCTGGGAACAGAAGTTCATTCAGGCTGGCATGATAGGCATGCAGGCCAGCAGGGCTTTGAAAAGACTTTGTACACAACGGACTATGTAATACACGGCCCAGGTGTATCACTTTTCCCTCCTCACCGCTCCCAATGTTATCTTTCTGGCATGGTAGATTACAGATGCCTTGTGAGCTATAGATTTTTGGATGCCCCCACAACCAAAAAAATCCAATCTGTCTGCTGTAACTTCCGCCCCAGAGAGAGTCTCATCTAGTGCTATCTCTCAACTTCCGCGTTATGTTCCTCTGGGAGAGTAGATTTCTCATTCACAGGAAGATACTGAGACACCAGCTTGTCCTAATGTCTTTTTTCTCCCTCAGATGTTCATTAAAGTCACTGATATAGATTTAGCACTCTGCATCTCCATGTCAGGGCAAAAGCCCACTCAGACCAAACAAAGACTATGGCCAACGTTTCGATATCTTCTGCATTTAGTACATTTTGTTTAGAAAGTTTGTTAATATATGAGCCATATGCTGGAATCTTGATAAAATAGAATCATTTCAAGAGAGCGCAAGGTTGTGCAAAAGGTGACACTGGAATTGTTTAAAGATATACTATTATTTTAATTCCACTTCGTTAATTTCAAATTCCGAAATTAAATTGAAAAACGTTCTAAATTCCATTTTAAATGGCGCACAACTGATACAGTGTCTACAGACTTCAGTCAAAGTGGACAGCATATTTAATGTGGCGTGAACAAAAAAGAGTCTGTGAAGGATGGAAGTAAATGATTGGATGTCTAATTTACTTTACTTTTATTTTTTGTCCACTTGAAAATTGTGGAAAGACATATTTCAGTAATTTGTTGGCTAAACAGCCCTTAGTATACAAGAGTACGACATAAACAAACTACTTCTTTCCATCACAGTCTCATTTTCATTCAAGTCAATACTCTAACTAAGGATCCATGTAAGGATCGACTTTATCTAGTCTATCAACACAGCTCTCTCGAGTGTATAGCGGTACAGATTAAACATTCGCTATCTAATAGTGTACTATATTGCTGCACCCTTTATCGGTTGGTGCAGGACTGTATCAGAATATGCTAAAGCGAGTTTTGAGGACTCACACTGTAAGATAATTTTACTTTAGCTGCTAAAGATCTAGCAACGTAAGACGACAGGGTGTGAAGTTGAGCTTCTCCCTGTTGCTGCACCATATGAAGCTGCTCGTGGATGAACCAGCATATAACTGCCACTGCTGGAGCGGAACTAGCCCATCCACTCCTTAGGTCTCACTTTTCCTCTGGTTAGGAGAAGCTGAGAAGTCTATTACAATCAGACTCTAGATGCACCTACTTGAGTCTAAGAGGCCTTATGTATTTGATTAAATAGCATCAACCTGTGATTGGCGATTTTCAAAATCAGTTTGTGTCAAATTCTTCTGCACCTTTTAAGAAGCAATGCCTCTTCAACAAGTGTAATCGAGCAGCGATTGTTTGTCGGGGAACATTTTTATTTGACAAAAAAGAGACTAAGAAAGTGGAAGGTGAAGGATTCAGGAAATTAATGCGCAGTCTAGTAGTTGGATGTGTGTATGAGTCATAAGTTTCGTACGTAGCGGTGTGTGTATACATAAAAATCTTTTGCATTGTAAAGTGCCATTCACACAGAATGCATTTTTTTTGTGTTTAAAAACACAAGACACAGGAAAGTGGAATGGAAAAGCCACAAAGTATAGAACTTTTTTAGGATGTCATGTAATGCATGAGACACGAACGCAACAGTCAAATGCATTCGTCCAGAGCATGTTTACATAGAAAACTATTTAAAAAATGTGTAATGCAATGCAAAAATGTGTTCTGTGTGAATGGCCCTTAAAACTGTGTCCTAACCATGATAAATCTAAATCCTACTCCATATAACAGCACGTTAAAGCTGAAGTGTGTCATTCGCTAGACTGAGTTGACTGTTTTTAAACAGGTTTCCCAAACACTCCGCCCGGAGACGAATCAATAGCCCCGCCCCCAAACACACCCCATTGGCTGAACCAGTGTTGCTGTTGTTGGGCAGGTGGAGATGTTCAAACATACAGATCAATTTTTTGAAAACACGGCAGAGCTGCAGTGTTTCACTTTTTAGAGAACTCAACGTATGATTGTCTTACTAATAATTGTTTTAACATTAAAAAAATCACACATTTCAGCTCTAAACATGAAATAGGTTCTGATTGAATCAGAAATTGAATTAAATGATGCTGGAAAAGTCATGTCAGGTTAGGACACGGTGTGAGAGAAGGCAGGGAATGTACAGTAGGTGAAACTGGGTTTAACTCCAGTGTCAATATTAAATTAAATTCAAAGTAATTTTTACATTTAAATGATCTTTTATCTCTTTACAAAAAAGTGATCAGAATTCTGAATGTAAAAATATAGGATCAGCTCCGATCAGCTAAAGCATTCACTTTCAAAGTCAGTCAGAGTTGCGTTGCTTGTCCTTCTGCAAAACTGAAAAACTCCCTCTGTCAGTTCATTCATTTTCGTCATACAGATGGAAAGAGGATAGGCCTTTGTTTCAGCTCACGTTCTGTCTGATAAATATGGAAGTGAGATTTAAACTGCAACACGAGGGGTTTTCCCTTCTTCCATCTGGAATGGTGGTGTTCCGGTGATCTGTTCAGAGTAAAATTGCAGATACTGTCTCCATGGTTGCACTGGTTTGCTGTTTAACCACGTTATTTACATTTTGCATGAGTGCATTCTTTCATCTCCAGCCATACAGCTTCATTTCGCTCGAGTTTCTGTGCGATTTTCACATTGTGTTCAATATAAATGACTCATTTTGGTGTCTATTCTGAAATAAACCCCCACGCCCCATCACTTCAAATGGAAAAGATTATCAAAATGTTTTTTTTTTCCTTCGGCAGCTACTATAATGCATTCATTTTACAATACCACTTTCCTTCGATTTTCTGCTCCGATTTCGTTGCTTTCTTTCTTTTTAATGACTTCGCTGCCATACCTTCCCTCATATATCACATAGCCATTAAAATGTAGCAAAATATCCGGAGGATTTTAATATAGAGACAGGAGTTTATATTTGATTTCCAAATTCTCATTTTTTCCACCATTACCCTGTTTGTCTTTCTATGTTGTACATTCTGTCTTGTAAGCCCTCAGCATGTAGCATTCAGAAGCAATTGTTCATGATTTTTCTTTTTAGTTTTTTGTTTGTTTAATTTATCCTCATAGCACTTGTGAGTTTTAAATGTGTCAGTATCATTTTGTGTATGTATCCATGTCATAAGCTAACAGTTATGTGTCCTAATTAAATAAACCTTGCCTTATCATCTGAGAAGAGCTGTCACGGTTTGCATCACTGAGTCGGAAACTCCAATATGCCGCTACGGATTCTGTCACGTTCTGCTGTACTCCAAATTGAAGGCAGCTTGGGAATCGTTTTAACAGGCCAGCTGTATATCAGGAGTGTTTAAAGAGTGTTTAGGGGAAGGTTGGCAACGGTGTCTCGCGGGAGACGAGGATTTAACCAATCAACATGGGCCATGTGTACATCCTTCTGTTTAACCTGGGGGTCTTTCTTGAGACACTTGTTTTACATCCATCCCGTACTAAAACATACTGTGGTGGTATCAGTTGGTAATTGGGCATAAATAGAATCTGATCTTGGGGGGAAATCTGTGGACTTATGTGTTTAAGCCATAGACTGTATAAAAACATGCACGTAGTGTCCGTGCCGTCACCCGTAGATTTCTGGAGAGTGTTTTTGAAGCTCAAAGTGGGCGGAGCGGGCCGTCGCCATCTTGGCAGCGCGTCACCACATGTCACTCCCGGATAATCGAAAATGGGCAAAGAGGCAGGAGCTGGTTGCTGAAACCACGCCCACCTAGCGTGACGGCGGTGACAGCAGCAGGCAATCCACCTGTCACTCAAGTGGCCACGCCCTTAATTATGCAGAAATTTAAGGCTTAATATAATTTAAACGGATGAGTTATAAAAAATGTCACCCCTCTCACAGTTGTCATGAAGGGCAAAATTAGACCAAAATCACTTATTGTACCAGGCTGTAAACACGTTTTTTTCTGCTGTAAAGTTGGGTATTTTAACATGGGGAGCCAGCGTCTAGCGGCCAGTTGACGAATTGCAGTTTTAGTCACTTCCGTGTTGGATTCACGAGAGAGACCGGAAGGTTGCCGCTTGGTTTAAGCATGGTAAAATATGTTATGCAGTGTTCATAGTACTGTAGTGTTATTGATGGCTGAGCAGCACAATCAAATTAGCCAAAATATTAAAAAAATTAACATGCAAGGGGCCTGAGATGTGTAGACCACATCTTTTTAATAGAAACATTCAAAAGATATGTTATTACCACAGTACTAAGTAAAAAAAAAAAATTAATACCACTGCACTTTATAGTCATGTTATGCAGTACGGGAACTCGCAAGTCAGTTCTTTTGGTGCCCACTTTGGTAACACCTCTAGGTAAAAACACCGATTTTGCAATTTATCTGCCTCTTGAACATATAAACATACAAGTGGTGCAGACTCGTATTAGCCATATCTTTTTAAAGAATTTAAAACTACAGCACAATTGGTTTAGTATGAAAACCAAACAAGTTTTTAGAGGGTCAAAAACATAACGCGACCAGTGTAGAACAGTTCCCCAATAAAAAAAATGTAGTCTGATCCGTTTAGAAAATCAAACACACAGCACGACAAATGTAGTCCAATTCAAGAAAAATTACTCTTATAAATCTATATCTTTTAACAGAATTAAACATACAGTGCAGTTAAGACTGAATAACAAAAAAATGTCTCATATGAGCCAAATCAAATGTTTACATACAGAGGAAAGCACGTGCATATGTTTTATTACTCTCCACAATGGCGGCATGAGGAGGAGAAGATTTGTTGAATAAAGTCATTATTTTTGTTTTCTTTGTGCACAAAAAGTATTCTCGATGCTTTGTAAAATTACGGTTGAACCACTGATGTCACATGGACTATTTTACTGATGTCCTTACTACGTTTCTGTGCCTTGACCATGGTAGGACCCTTGCTGTCTATGGAGGGTCAGAAAGCTCTTAGATTTCATTAAAAATATCTTAATTTGAGTTCCGAAGATGAACGAAGGTCTTACTGGTTTGGAACGACACGAAGGTGAGTAATTAATGATAGAACTTTTTTTATTTTTGGGTGAACTATCCCTTTAAGTACAATTCCTTCTACCTAATGACTAAAATTTCTAAATCTGTGTCAAGATTTTGTTCCAATAACATTAGCTCAAATCACATTAAAAAAACGGACTAAATGCACAAGCACATTCTACAAACTGCATCAAAGTGGCTCTTTTAAGGTGGATATATCTAATCTTACTTCCATATTGGAGTGCCTACAATTTCCTCCCTTCAGTTTACTTTACAAGAGGTTTGTCTCCTTCTACTAAGTGTTTTTTGGAACCTCTGATGTTCTGTAAGGTCTTGAACCTCAAATGCAAGGACACACGTGCAAACACTCTAAAACAGTAGCAACTGTACCATATGATTCTCAAGGGCTTCCTGTGCTAAAGTTGCCTGAGAAAAAGAACACACACCAAGAAAGTAAAGCTGTATGGATCCGTCAGCCACAAGAGGCCACCATTGATGTGCGGTTCAAAAGTTAACCTCTACATCTGGCCAGGGGGATTCAATTGATGAGGCAAACCTTGATGACAATGATGATGCAGATGATGAATGTTATGACTCCACTACCGACAATGATGATGAGCACCGTGAGTTATAGTCTGGGACTTGTTTTGTGTGTGTTGTGTGCTGCGGGGTGTAAACATAACGCCATTTCCTTTGAGATTTCGCTCATGTGATATTAGATTAACCTCCTACAGCATCCAAAACCCCCACAGCTACATCTCCAGCACCTCCACCCGCACAAAACAACGAGGCAGCAGAGAGAAAGAGAGCCGAGCCTCCACGGGCCGCACCCGAGGGAAGAGGAAGGTTAAATTAACTTGGGCCCAGAGTTCTTTGTGCATAAAATACTCTCTCAGCGAATGAAATATTTCACATACGTGGAAGAAGGAGAATTTTAAATGATATCAGTTTTAGAGCTCGTACATGCTCAGAGTTCTCATAATTGCTGGCGATTGAGGGTGTTCTGGGAACTTATGGGGGATATGAACCTGATGATGATGGCAAAATTCACTCCAGCTTCAGATTTCTAAGCGCAAAACGGAAGAAAGTACGCATGCATGATACGTCCCAGATCAAAGCAGTCGCTTTGCGTCCAAGGGGATGCATATTAACATCTAAGGCTGAAGTAAAGCAACTAAATCTTTGATATCAAATGAACCTACCTTTGTAAGTGCACAACAATGGTTACGTATAGATTTAACTGTTTTTGTTTTTAATAGGAGATCTTTTTATGTGAGATAAGGCAACCTAAGAAAAAATCAGTAGAAAAACAGAAAAGGTGCTGGTAAACTGATAAGAACATTATCAGTTATGCTTACGGACATTTCCTTTAACTCTGAAACACATAATGCATGATTCTAAATACAGGTAAAACTAAATTCCAATATTCATTTTAAAACAGTACATTTAAACTTTAAATGTACTTTTGTTTTATATATATATATATATATAAAACAAAAAACATTTGAACAATTTAGTATTTTATTAAACCCAGGTTAAAGTGTTTTTTTATTATTATTGAAGTAAAATTGCACCTAACTTGACAGTAAGTAATCAGCATGCATTTTGTTAATTGGAAATAATAATCTTGTCTATTTTAATAGCTCATGTGTTCCACATGATCAAAGTCAGATGAGAATGGTCTGATCAAATTTAGACATGTAAATGGGAGATTTCTGCCACTTATTTTATTTTCATAGATTTTGAGGCAGTTTGAATTGGTTTGATTGTTCTTTAAGAGTTTAATTTCACCAAACAGACATATTGTCTTATTTGGCCAAAATCAATATTCAACGATAATTTGGGGGATTTTTTGAATAATGAATAACTCCAATCCTCTGCCTTCCTCTTTTAGGCTAGTCTGGCTTTTCTCATTTCTGCGATCCCTGACACACATCACTCACCTCTTTCTATCCTCCACTGGCTCTGCCATTCTGAGCTTGGACTGAAACTCTTGACATGAAAGTCTAGTCTCTCAAACAGAATTTTTATACGCACAACACAACATCTCATACAGCTCTTATTTGGAACCAGACTGGATAGTAATCAGGCCTCCTTACCAAGCAGCCAATTAGAAGTGTTTTTCTTTATTTGTGTGTTGAGTGTTTATTTCTTTATATACGTTTTTTAAATATTAATGTTGCAAACTCTTTCAGTATTGACGTCAAAATAGATTTTTACATTTTGATTTTTACATGTGATGTGCTTGTTCAGTTCCCCACCACCACAGTGCTAGGATGTTGTGGATGGTTGCTAGGGTGTAGCTAAGGTGTTGGTTACTGGCCAAAGTCAAAAAGTCCATATTGTGGTCAAAGAAATGCTATTTAGGAACCAAGGAAGATACAATTTTGCAGACAAAATACAGACATTTTAATAGGAATCCATGTGATGTGGACATGGACTGTAAAAAAAGATGGCCTACGCATCTGTACTTCCCTCCACTATATAAGAGTGAAGTCAAAATATCCCAGATATGCTGCCATCTTGTGCCGATGGCGTCATGACACCACACTCCATTTTTATAGCATCAAATAACTAACTAAAAGCAAGCATATTAACAAAACGAACACTTGAACCTACATCAGTTTGAGCATAATTACCTAAAATGACAGAAACTATCTTTGGGGGAAATTATTTGAAGTGTAATCTGATTCTTTTTTTAATATGGCTTAGGTCCCAGATCATTTATACGGAGAGGGCGGGATTTATGACCTATACTCATTTCAGGAGAAATCCATGTAACTTTTTAAAAAAGTTTTGCATGAGGGTAAAAACAGTTATTGCTTGTCTTCAAGCTTTCACACGAATTTGCAGTGCTGTCCAACAGAAATTTGCTTGGTTTTATAGTGATTATATGGGAGCAATGTCTTAAAGTGATAGTTCCCCCAAAAATGAACTATCCCTTTAAGGCACGGCTTCCGGTGCGTGAGGTGTGTACGCACTCTGGCGTAGTTTGCGCAAGCGCCGGAAGTGATCTCTCGCGCATATACGTCAATCATTGTTTACACAGTGCACAGTCATTGTAGGTACTACGGCTAATCAAAATGGTACTTACTTGCGCTTATCCGGATTGTTCAAACCGACTTAAAACTAAAAGATTACGTTCTCTCACGCAAACTCATTCGGGAGTGGTGACTTTCCACGTATTCCCAACTTCTGAGCCTGCTCGCCTGAAGTTATGGTTGATTGGTTCGGCTGGATATCAACACACCCTTTAACGTAAACTACGCCAGAGCGCGTACGCACCTCACGCACCGGAAGCCGTGCGCGCGCCCAAAGACAGTTGGACATAGTGGTGCACTAGAGGTAAAAAATTATATAAATACTGTTCGGTTTCTCGCACAAACCGATCGTTTCGTGTCTTAGGACATCAATGTGTTGTCACGAGCCGCAGGGTTTAATTTGGATTTGTCTGTGCATGTTTTTTTTTACTCTCATAGATTTTGTTACCATTGCCATGCATTATACGACTGATGGACTGCAACGGCTGGAGTTAAAAATCATCAAATGTGTTCTACTGAAGAAACAAAGTCACCTACATCTTTGATGCCCTGGGGGTAAGCAGATAAACATCAAATTTTCATTTTTGGGTGAACTATCCCTTTAAGCATCTATTGACAACGAACATTTTTGCCTGTTAAATTGATCATGCCATAATTGTGGTTTCACAAATGTATGACATTTAAGTGCCAACATATGTTAGATTTTAGCTATTTTTGTGAACTAGGTTAACATAGTAGCTGGAGATGGGGTTATTACAGCTTAAGACAAAGACAAACACTTGGTGTACATTGAAAATAACTGCTCTGACTAATGAGTTTGTGTGTGTGTGTAGAGAACGGTAGCTGTGGGCCCCTTTCTGCCACTCTGACACAATGAGCACAAGCCTGGCCGGCTGTTAGTTTTACTAGGTCACCAACAGACACATTTATCCTTTAAGTGAGCTGGGTGCTCCAGGGAGAGCAAAAACAATGGCGATCCTGTCAGCGCAGAGCTGAGAGCTGGACAGAAACGCACAGTGTTTGACCAGAGACCCCAGACGTGGCGGAAGTGTCGTGGGAATCTGCAGGAAAGCGCGCCTCACAAAATGTTTACAAAGGCTTTCGGTGCACTTCCACAAACCCGCTGCCACAGCAAAAACCACCCTGGCTGAAGGATTTGTTAATATTTGAAACTTTGAATGACTGGTGTTGCTAATCAAACACACCTGATGTGAAGAGCTCTCCACAGAGACAGAATAAACGTTTTTAAATCTGTAGTTGCGGTCACCGACCATGAAAATTGATAATTACTTTCTTACTATTTTTTGCTATTACTTACACAAAACCTTAAGTGACTTAAATGCCATTTAGCACTTGATTTCATGCAATTGGCTCTGACCAAATTGAAGGATTTCAAAATAAATATGTTAAATCAAAATGAACCTTATTTAGGCCTACTTGTGTAATGCACATTAATGCTAAAGCTATTTAAAGGATAATATACTATTTAAAATATCATTTTTTACAACTTAATTTTATAACACGAATTCAAATTTCAATAAAGAATAACATAATTCCTATTTTTTTGAACGTTCACATACTGCTCTCTAGTGGACACTTAACACATCTTATACTTTAACATTTTGGTGAGGAAAATAAATGGAAGCAACCTTTATATGTCTATTTTTGGAATTTATGTTCTATAGGTTTATAAAACATTCACTTTCTTATGCGATTGTATTTTAATGCACAAATTTGCCTAACACCACAATCAAGGACTGTTTCTTTGTTTCCTAACTCCTAGCAACAATAAAACAAAAAAAGAGATAGCGGTATTTTTATGTGTACCTTTATTGGTTACATATTTACATAAAAAACCACCAATAAAGAAAGCTGTACTGTATTAACAACAAAAACGCAAGCTTATGGTTACGAGAAAAAGATTATATGACAGAAGAAAAGACAAGCAGCAAATAATAAAATGCCTGAAACAATGCTGTAACAAAAGCTGTCAGAACCTGGTCCAAATGTAACGTATTTATCTTTGGAGTGGCATGGACATGTGACAGCACATCAGTCTAGCTTCATCCATCATGTTCAGAGAGCCATGTACTGGAGGTCCAAAGGCATCAGTAGTGAGCTGTGTAAAGACGAAGAAGCTGATTAACATTCAGGTGCTGGTCTTCTCTTGCATATTTAGCACTGGAGCTCAGAAAGAGATTTAGCAATGACCCCGTCAAGGACACAAGCGTGAACGTGGATTTGTGTGGGTGAATGAGCACATGTAAGAGCATTTTGGGGATGATGATTGAGATTCCTGCTTTAAGATTTTCTCTTGGATGCATTTTGCAAGATGTTCTATTCTCTCAGGCTTGCTACAAAAAAACAACAGCTTTTCTGAAATTGTTTTAACATTGGTGAAAAAATGTCTCTTGACAGACAGAATAAACTTATTTTTATTAAATACAGCAATTTAACTTAAGTCTCTGTGAATATGGACTTGTGACTTCGTGTCAAGATTATTCATGTAAATCCTGGATTTTCTGCTCTTAAACATATGTAATGTTTATGATGTTTAAACAGACTATTTACAGGTACCTCTCTGAGAAATCGTGCATCGGTCTGGCAGCAAGTCCTCACTGGCATGAGGAAACTGCCTTTGTGTCTTGACCTTTGAATTAAGAAAAGTAAGATGGCTTGAAGGCTTGAAAATCACAATATTAAAAATGGTTGATATTTTCTTAGTTTTATAGTACACACACACTGTATATACTGTGTACACTACCAGTTGAAGTGTTTAAATATTGCATTTTTAAATGAATTTATTTATGTTCACCCACTCTGCATTTACTGAACAAAAATACAGTAAAATAATGAAATATTACAATTTAAAAGAGCTGTTTCCTATTTTAATATATTTTAAAATGTAATTTATTCCTTTCAGCAGCAATTACTCCAGTCTTACTCCAGTGTATCATGATCCTTCAGAAATTATTATAGTATGCTTTGGTGCTCAATTATCATCAGTTATTATTGATTAATAATTATTATTATTAATAGTTCTTAGTATTATCATCCATTTTATATACAGTAATATACTGCCATTCAAAAGTTTGGTGTAAGATTAAAAAAAAGAAAGAAATTAATATATTAATATATATAATATAATATAATATATTAATAATTCAGCAAGGATGCAAAAATGTATCAAAAGTGACAGTAAAGACAATTATAATGTTACAAAAGATTCATTTCAAATAAATTACATTCATTTGAACTTTTTATTCAGCAAAGAATCCTGAAAAAAAAGTATGATGGTTTCCACAAAAAAAAAACAAATGTAGCAGCACAACTGTTTTCAGCATTGACAATAATAAGAAATGTTTCACGAGCAGCAAATCGCGATTAATCGCATCCAAAATAAAAGTTTGAGTTTACATAATAAATGTGTGTGTACTGTATTCTGTATATATAAATAGACACACATGCATGTACATATTTAAGAAAAATGTTATATTTGTATATAAAATATTTCTATTTATAATATAAATTATATGTAAATATAATTATATATAAACATGTAAATATCTTTAAAATATATACATGTGTGATTGCATTTATATATACATAATAAATAAACTGTACACACACATGTATTACATAAACACAAACTTTTATTTTAGATGTGATTAATCGCGATTAATTGTTTGACAGCACTACAATATATTAGAATGATTTCTGAAGGATCATGTGACACTGAAGAGTAATGATGCTGAGAATTCAGCTTTGCCATCACAGGACTTTTTTTTTTCAAATACCAATTTATGGATCAGTTAACTTAAAAAGAACGACTTATTCACAAATCAAACTTCGTTACGGCCAATAAGACATTTAACAGGATAATCAAGTAATAAATAGATAAAATAATCAATTTATTACAGAAATTTCAATGACTTTTTTCAGGATGGAATACACATTTAAAATTCCCAGATCATATGTAATATGCACTTCTTACCAACTTCTTGCTGGCGGGTCATACTGCCACGTGTCACATGCTTCTTAATGTTCTTTATCATCATGATGGCATAGCTCAGAGATGCACGCACCCACTTCGATCTTGTTTTCAGGATCCACTTTAGAAAATGCTCCAAGTGCTCCAATTTGTGTTTTATAGCTGTGGAATTGGTCACACCACAAACAAACCTGAAATATAATCAGATAGCAGAGCTATTTGGTTATGATACATGCATATGTGTATTATACACGCTCATACACACACAGACTTGTCAAAAGTTGGAATACATTTTTTTGAAAGAAGTCTCTTTACCAAAGCTGCATTTATTTGATAAAAAATACAATAAAATCAGTTATATTGTGAAATATTATTACAATTCAAATAATAGTCTTCTAGATTTATGTATTTTAAAACCAATTTTATTCAGCATCATTACTCCAGACTTCAGTGTCACATGATCCTTCAGAAATCATTCTAATATGCTGATTTGCTGCTTAGGTATTATCAATTATTACTGGTAATATTATTACTTTTCATAAAAAACTGCTGCTGGTTTCTACAAAAATATTTTTGCTGATTAATATTTTTGTGGAAACTGTGATAAAAATTTTTTTCCAGGATTCTTCGATGAATAAAAAGTTCAATGAACAGCATTTATTTGAAATCTTTTGTAACTTTATGTCTTTACTGCCAGTTTCGATCAGTTTAATGCATCTTTGCAGAATAAAAGTTTTCATTTCTTCTTCTACTGTTTTAAATCTTACCCCAAACCTTTTAATGTTAGTGTATCGTGGCTTCCACAACTTACATTTAAAAAATATTTCTGTTTTTACTGTATTTTTGATCAAATAAATGCAGCTTTGATGTGCATAACAGACCTCTTTCTTTTTTGTCTTTTTCAAAAAAATTGTATGTATGCAAATTGTAGAATATCCAAGGTACACATTTCTAGCAATTGTGCAGTTAATTCTCATATTGTATTTTCAGAAAGTTTTGGAATATTTGTCCTCTCCCCGAATGTATCACTATCGAAACACAGTACACTCTTAAAAATAAAGGTGCTTCACGATGCCATAGAAGAACCTTTTTGTCTAAATGGTTCCATAAAGAACCTTTAACATCTGAAGAACCTTTCTGTTTCACAAAAGGTTCTTTGTGGTGAAAAAAGGTTCTTCAGATAACAAAAAGATAAGAAAGAAATGGTTCTTTAAAGAACCTTTGACTGAATGGTTCTTTGTGGAACCAAAAAAGGTTCTTATATGGCATCGCTTGAAGAACCTTTTGAAGCACCTTTATTTTTAAGAGTGTAATAGTAATTTAATTAGAAGGGTTATATTGACCTATTAAGATTTTGCTTACATCTAGATTGTAAATATATATATTTTGCTATTTTATTACAATTTTCAGAGGTAAATCCATAACAATTACATTTTTAACAATATTTCAAGTGTAATTTATGAGATTTGTTGTATTTTGAATCCAATTTTTTTTTTGTAAAAGGCAAAAGGTTGATCACACCGATTTCAAAGTTAAGAATGCATTAGTTTGAATATACACTGAACCAAAAACTAGTTGATAATTCAGTATACTTTATTTTTGACAAAACTTCCCATGTTTCGGTAGTGACAGTAATGCTTTGGTAGCAACCACATCACATTACATAATTTTAACTTACATACTAAAACACTACTAAAACATACTAAAAAATTGCATAACTGTATTAAAATTTTGATTATTTCCCCCAAATATGAGGATTATGTGTTACCTTTTGTGATGATGATGTTTCGGTAGTGACTGTTTCGGTATAGCAACAATTCTATGGGATTCTAACACCCCAAAAAACAAAGATGTCACAACCGAAACTCCACCAAATAAATAAACAATAACATGCATTTTGTATGATCCCTCTTATTTTGGTCAAATAATAATAATTTTGTAGATTCTGCAAGGTGTCTGTAAACTTTTGACTTCAACTGTAAATGAATGAATATGAAAGACCTGGAAGGCGCCCTTTCATATTTCATGGCCCTTATCCTCCTTCTCAGAGCTGCGATATCTGCAATTTGTCGCGTTATTCTGTATTTTTTCATTCCAGAGCTCAAACTAGTGGCTGTCCTGGATCGTGTCTTGGCTGCAGGAGCTGCGGGATCATTGGCAGGGGCTGCCGGAACATTCTGGGGGACGTCTGGATGTTCCTCCTCAGCTTTGTTGCTCATTTGCACATCCAGGCTTGTCAGCATTGGTGGATGTGGATGTGAGGCCCGGAGAGTCGCAAGGAGTTCCAGTACCCTTTGTTGTTTGGCACGTTTTAGTTGTGCCTGACGGTCCACAGCCTGACAAACAGAGCAAACACTAAGATGTATTGACATACAATTAAGCGTTAGCGTTAGTTCTGGCAGGTCACGTGAGTCAAGCTTGCATCAGCTGATTCTCAGCTGATCACATCTACCTATAGGAATACAACACCTATTGCGGCATTCCTATATAAGCTCTATTCAGCAGCTTTTCAGCTTGCTCCGGAGCAAATTACCCTCCTCCATCCCCAGCTCCACCTTTCACCACAGTCAGGACTTGGCTTTCTGATATTCCTTGCTAATAAGACTCCTTTCTCTTGAATAAAGTGTTACACTTAAATATCATTAAGTACATTAATGATATCTGCCTTGTTCTGTTCTGTTAACCCTAGGGGGGTTATTATTGCTGCTCTCCCTGCTCATTCATGACAGGCTGCATGGATGAGCAGGGAGGTTTTTGCCCAGAACAGAACCATACCGCCAAACCAAACTTTATGCTAAGTATCTATCATTTTGACGATAGTGATCCTGACAGAAGTATATTTATATGAGAATGCAATTACGTAAAATAAACAACTTACACTCAGGTTGTGGAAGAAAGCGAAATGCTTATCCAGACGAACCAGATCCTTGGCACAATGAGGGCATTTCAATTTGCTGTTAATACTAAAAATAAATTAAAAGATGTCCTTTTAATGAACATTTCATATAGTGCTGGGCGGTATACCGGTTCATACCGAATGATATGAATTTTTTAAATACCGCAATACCAGTGTATGTTGCTTAAACAACGTTCGGAACGCGACACTGTTTGAAAGAAGTCCCTTTTCACTGTTGCACTGTGGTGAGGGAACAGCTGTATGTGTTACTAAGTGTGAAAGTTCAGAAACTGAAGCTGTAGAACTAATAGAACGTGATGACACAGAAGAACTCATCCACAATATCCACATTGACCGCCCCCTGCCATCAGCTCCCGCGTCTCACACACACGAGAGTGACTTTAGCACTAGATTTAGCTACTTTCAGACCCTTTTAGCGGCTTTTTTCCATAGAATATTCATACTGACAAACCTAGTGACTTTTTTGGATAAACCTTAGCTATGGTTCAGTTGGAAGATTTCGCCAGTGCTGTCCCGCGAACGCAAGGTCTGACTTTCCCGGAGAAGTGTCACCTCTCTCGGCGTCTGTTCTGTGCAGTGAGCAACAGAGAAGCAGCGCATTCAGTTGGCCACACTGCAGCCGACTCATCAATAAATGAGAACAAAACAGTGTTTCCAAGCACTTGTCACTTACTGATTGTTTGGAATTATAAATATGAGCATAGTTCGTCTGATAATATCACATGCACTTTGTTGTTTTTTTTAGTTTGTTACTCAGACGCAGGCAGTGTGCTGCATGAGACAAAAAAGTAATATAGCCAAAACAACCGCATAGCCGCTCTTTAGTGTAGATGCATGTTGATTTTATCAGATGATGCCGCGATTATAAATGAGAGTGACTCCTGGTTAACATGTATTAAAAGGGGTCGTGTTTAGTCACTATTTAGTGTGGTATTTTTTGACAATATTCACTCATCATGACAGTAAAATAGGGCATTCTAAGTCAATATACTGCAGTATTTCCTCTCTCAATCAGTAGAAAATATGGTTAACACCCGGTCATGCATGAAAAAAAAAATACCGTCATGTATCGTGAAACCGGTATAATTTTGAAAAATACCGTGATATAAATTTTTGGTCATACCGCCCAGCACTAATTTCATACATGTATAACTAAACAATCAAACAAGAATGCTTATACATTAGAAAAATTACCGCCCAGAGCTGTAAAGAACGATGAGGCGGAGCTCCTCACGGTTTGCCAAGTGGTGTGATTTTTTAAGATGCTGCTGAAGGTGGAAAAACTCCTTCTGACAAAGTGGGCATGTAGTTGTCACTCTGTTTCATGAATGCAGATAATGGCAAACAAAATCACAGTTTAATATGAATGAGTTATGGAGGACAAAATCATTTTAAATAACATTCAATGAGTTTATCTATAGATAACGGATCATACTATAAATGAAAACTAGCTATCTCAAAGACAAATTTCTTACAGTTTTTTTTAATTGTTGACAATTTAAAAATAGGTAAAATAGCTGATTGTGTTGGAAACTACACCACGATTGAGGGACAGTCATCATTTGTGTACAAATGTCACAAAATTGTTTGTTTACTCCATAATTTGTTCATATTGTCATAGTTAAAACGTAATAATTCATATTTTTATATTTGAGTTTGAAAGTCTAGGTCTAAGGTAACACAATAAAACCTACAGCCTACATGCTGGCCATTTTAAAATGCATGAAAAAAAGTCTAATTTTAAAATTTGAAAAATTAATTAATTAATTAAAATAAAATAATAAATAAATATAATAACTAAAAAATGCCTCTTGGGCATAAAAGTGCCAAACACTCCACCTAAACACGTCCAGAATAATTAATTACGACACTATTACTAATAATTATTACAAAAGGA
This sequence comes from Sinocyclocheilus grahami, assembly GCF_001515645.1. Taxonomy (NCBI): domain Eukaryota; kingdom Metazoa; phylum Chordata; class Actinopteri; order Cypriniformes; family Cyprinidae; genus Sinocyclocheilus; species Sinocyclocheilus grahami. The sequence continues at coordinate 305,380 of NW_015505827.1, forward strand.
CAAACTCAAACTGTCTCTGAAGTTTGGAAGTTCACAATAACCTTTTACTAGGTAACTTTGAGCAATGGCACTGTGAAGCTAATTACCACCGTAATTCAACAAGTCGAGGTTTATTATCTGGATGAAGCACGAGTGCACTGATAATGACTGTATTTATACTTGTTTATGGCATCTATAGGTTTATGACGCTGCATCTTGTTTATTCAGGTAAAGTCAATAGAACATACCTCATGTTGTGTAGCAGTGTCGCAATGCTTGATATATTCATCAATGTGTAATCCTAACACGCTCTCAGGGATGCACTTCTTACCGGACGTGAATATATAACGCAGCTGTATATTTTCTCTTCTGAAGTCAAGGCCAAATGAAGCTATAGCAGTAATCTGCTAATCAAAATGATTGATTCGTTCAGAAAATCGTTTTGCAGGTTACAGCATTAAATGGCAGTAAGTTTTGTTTTGTGATCGAGTAATTGAATTCACTCAACCGATTCGAACCAAGTCGTTCACGATCGAAACTATGCCTAGGCTATTATTATTATTTATTTATATATATATATAAAAAAGGATTAATCTTTATTTCACTCCAAAACGACGTAGGCCTATACCTAATCAAACGCCTACTACATAAAGTGAAAAGTATAAACAAAACACAAACATTAGTATGAACACAAACATACTAAAAATAATAATTATGTATATAATAATGATTATAATACATAATCATCATCAAGTTCTGCATATTCACCAACGTTTCAGAACGCTTTAAGTATGTAGATTACCCCAAAATGTACTTCGAAAGTGCTTTGAATTATTTTAGGATCTGTTTCGAATTTTCAAAAACACCTGGCTACAGTGAATACGGCAGATTGCTATGATGAGTCGATTCCATATTTTGATTCCCAATGCTTAGGAATCGATTCTTTTTGGAATCTCCTTTGAGCTCCACATATTGAGCTGGTTGAGGGGACCCGGGGACCCCCCCCCCCCCGGTTCGTACAAAACCCTTTTTGAATATCACAATAACTGTTCCATGGGTGGAAACTTACAGATTAAGGGGCGGTAATATTATAATGAGATCCCTTTGCCACTTCACCAAGGGAACGAAATCAGACGTGCTCGTTTTTTCTAACGCTTGCAGAAAAAGGCTTACCAAAACAAAGTTACTGGGTTAAAGGCACAATATGTAATTTTCGAAATGAGGCCGCTCAACGAGCGGATCTTTTATTATGCACAGTCGACCGCTTCCGCTCCTTCCGGTCGTGCGTATGTGGGAAAAAAAGCAGCCCTGTTTTATCATACTAGATACATTGGCAAGTTCTGTTATAATGCTACTCTGTGCAGTCGTCACCAGTCTATTAAAACGCATAACATATTAAAGCGTCTTTGGTGTTTTCATGTTTTCTACAAAACAAAACCGGAAATCGAGGGTGTATGACGTCATTGGCAGGCGACACAATGACACTATGGAAACGGTCCGTGTCACTAGTTAAAATTGCTTATTTCTCTGGATTTAAACATTCTTCGAAACATTTGGGATAATGTAAGTACACAAGTCAGCAAAATACATAACACTGTTCTAGTGGTTTTTGGATATTTTAATAAAATTTTTTTACATATTGTGCCTTTAATCTTTTTCACGTTTCCTTGGTTGATAGATGCACTGGGTACCTGATTATAGCACTTAAAACCTGGAAAAGCCAGATTTTCATGATATGTCACCTTTAAAATATAATTAAACCGCAAACGAAATGTGATAAAAAAATAAATCGAGAGCATTATTTACAAAACTGAATGCATCAAAATAATAATTTGTTGCAAGCCAAAATCATAACTGGAAATAAAATTAGATTAATTGTCCAGCCCTAACATTCAGTCTATGTCAATGACAGAAGTTAAGCATTTTCTGTTCACTTTTAAAAGTATATTCTAATATATTCTTTATGCAGTATATATACAATGTATGTACTATTTATGGTATATTGTATTTATAGTATATGTTAAATGACATATATAAATAAATAATAAATAAAATATAAATAAATAAAATGCATTTTATATATATATATATATATATATATATATATATATATATATATATATATATATATATATATATATATTATATATTAAATTTATAGTACTGTAATATTTATTTTGATAGTCTTTTTTTTATGTATCTGAAATAGATATTTGACATTGTTACATTTTACATATTTGCACTGTGAAGAGAAAAGTATCTTGCAATGAGGCCACAGAGACCCGAGTTCAACTCTTGGCTGATTAGCCACAGAGACCCGAGTTCAACTCTTGGCTGATTAGCCACAGAGACCCGAGTTCAACTCTTGGCTGATTAGACTTAAGCAGCGAGGGCGAATTTGATTGCATTTATTTTGTGATTTTACAGACTTGATAAACTTGACCTGTACTGTATGATGCTATTAATGTAACATCCATCCGCCCACCATGTTTGGCTTCTGGCAGGTGATGAGACTTATGGGCAAACAAACCGCAGCAGAAGTAGGATGGAGCGACAAGGAGGAAGTAGTACAGGAAAAAGTGACCCATTTTTGGGTCATGAACCTCCAGATGAGAACCAAAATCTAAAGATGCAGATGACACCGGAACCGTTATGGCTTCTGGTAAGTTAAACCTTTCCTGAATCATGAATGTTGCGCAAAGTCCCTGAAATATTTTCAGCATCAACGTTGATCTGTTCCACCATCTCTGGCCTGCGTGAGAAAATACCACAGTCGATACAAATAACAAGTCAAAGGGATATTTTAGAGGACTGAAATCTCATTGAAACCAAACAGTGCTTCATTTAAGACCAAACCATTATTGAACAGTCTATTGAATGAATCACTTTGTCTGAGAGCCTGTGAGAGAATCAAAGGAAAGGATCTACTGAGGCCGGTGTTGTGAAATGGATAGAAGGAATCATGGAAAACTCAAAACTGCTGGTACTTTATAATGGAGTTTATTGCCTGCAGGCTGCAGTGACAGGCTAACAGCAAAATGCTGATGTATCTGTCCAGCTTCACCAAAAAATATGACAGATTGGGTGCTGTATAAGCTGCAGGTACTTCATTTTCATCAAATATATTTGCTAAAATATTAATCTCACAATTTTTTTAACTAGAAATCAGTTTTCTTATATCACAATCCAATTGATTTAAGAGTGCATTAATGATAATATAATTTCTTTGGTTTGAGTTTATGTTGCCATTTTACCATGTTAAAGGATTCTGCATGAATGCTCTTAAAATATGGCAGTAAAAATAAGGCATAAGCCACCCAAAAAGTAAAATCCTGTCATAGTTTACTCACTGTCATGTCGTTCCAAACCTCTTTGACTTTATTTCTTCTGCAGAAGGTAAAAGAAGATATTTTGAGGAACCATTGTATGTTCCATTGTATGGACGAAAACATAGAAATTTCTGTTCTTTTATGTTCTACAGGAGAAGAAATAATGTCATTCAGGTTTGGAACGACACACGGTTTAATAAATGATGACATAATTTTCGTTTTTGGACGAATTAACCCTTTAGGACTAATTTCAGGTGTTTTTCTCCCCTTTTTACATCTTGAAATGTTTTAAACAAAACATTTTCTTTGGAAATATGTCCTCAATATTAATTTCCATCCCTGTTAGTTTTATTTTATAACAAAAGCCAGCTCTTTAGTGACATCATCTTTAAGGAAGTTACATTTGGTGGGTAAACAGCAGCAGAAATGTTACGTATAGAGTGGGGGAACTATAACATCAGAACCAGGCAGTGTAATTTGCCGCGGGTTCCTTCGAGATTTTCCTATGGGGTTTTATAATAGGTTTTTGTCCATTTCTGAGTAAAATAAAGCCTGTGGTAAACATAACTTGACGTTACTTTTAGGTTTTGTACATTGTAAACTGCACACACTCACAGCCCAAACTTTTTTTATCAAGTTACTTATTAAAAACATACGTTTTCAAAAATGAACATAACAGCTTCCAAATTTGTGTTTTGTGTATGGATGTGTGTAATTTACGTTGTCGAACAAAACGTAAAAGTATCATCAAGTTGTTTACCACAGGCTTTATTTTACTCATAAATTGAAAAACCTTATTATAAAACCCCATGGGAAAATCTCGAAGGAGTCCGCGGCGAATTACATATCCAGGTTCTGACGTCATAGTTCCCCAACTCTATTTGCAATAGATTTCAGAAATTCTGTGAGGTTTTGTGCCATTAGTTGATTTCCCTCTAAAACTCCACACCTGGTTGGATAACATTTCTGAAATTGGTTTGATAATATTGAAATTTTAGATTAAAGTTGACATCCTAGCTAACTCTCAGTTCAACATCGTGTTTACATCGGATGTGATAGTTGTTGTGTTGTGCCGTGCCGCAACAGCTAAAATATACTCTGCTAAAGTCTACGCTGGATGTGACCACTGCAAATCATTTGAACTGTGTGTCAGTATGTCAGAGGCATCAGTTTAATTTCTGGGAACCTGCTGTGTCGCGTCGTACCGCGATGTATCCAGTATAGACAGCATCACAGATTATAATGGGTTCTATTGACATTTATCGCGTTGTGTCGTGCCATGGTAGACACAAGGTGTGTCCCAAATCGCATACTTATGCACTATTCTATGAAGTTTTGTAGTATAAATAGTGTGAGTAGTGTGTTCACACTGAAAATTCCAAAAAGAAAAAGTGCACTTATGACTTAAATAACCTGATGATGCACTTAAATAACCGAAAAAATTAAGTGTGGAATGTTGGACACTTCATGCACTCAATTGTTGCAGCTTTAATTACATATCGAAGGTGGAGGGGCTATCAGACTCCAATTATGAATGACAAAATAACCTTATATAATTCATACTATACATGGTTGATTACATAGTGCATAAGTACATTGTGTATGAGTGCATAGTGTATAGTGCGTCATTTGAGATACAGTGTCACTTTAGCTCTTTAGTTCCACCTTCGTTGGCGACCTATATTCTTTCTCTTGGCATTGGGTATATAATTAAGTTCAAATTCATGACGTTTGACCGGAGCATAATTATGCGTTCTTTTAAGCATCTTTCTTTGGCTGCATCCAAAATTGCATACTTTCCTAGGCCTACTACATAGCATTCGAAAAACAGCATAGGAAAAGTCCTTGTAGTATGTCAGAATTTGCAGTATTCATAAAACAGTAGGTGAAAAGTGTGCAGCCAGTCAAAACTTTACTATTATATATATTGCATATTAAATTTATAGTACTGTAATATTTATTTTGATAGTCTTTTTTTTATGTATCTGAAATAGATATTTGACATTGTTACATTTTACATATTTGCACTGTGAAGAGAAAAGTATCTTGCAATGAGGCCACAGAGACCCGAGTTCAACTCTTGGCTGATTAGCCACAGAGACCCGAGTTCAACTCTTGGCTGATTAGACTTAAGCAGCGAGGGCGAATTTGATTGCATTTATTTTGTGATTTTACAGACTTGATAAACTTGACCTGTACTGTATGATGCTATTAATGTAACATCCATCCGCCCACCATGTTTGGCTTCTGGCAGGTGATGAGACTTATGGGCAAACAAACCGCAGCAGAAGTAGGATGGAGCGACAAGGAGGAAGTAGTACAGGAAAAAGTGACCCATTTTTGGGTCATGAACCTCCAGATGAGAACCAAAATCTAAAGATGCAGATGACACCGGAACCGTTATGGCTTCTGGTAAGTTAAACCTTTCCTGAATCATGAATGTTGCGCAAAGTCCCTGAAATATTTTCAGCATCAACGTTGATCTGTTCCACCATCTCTGGCCTGCGTGAGAAAATACCACAGTCGATACAAATAACAAGTCAAAGGGATATTTTAGAGGACTGAAATCTCATTGAAACCAAACAGTGCTTCATTTAAGACCAAACCATTATTGAACAGTCTATTGAATGAATCACTTTGTCTGAGAGCCTGTGAGAGAATCAAAGGAAAGGATCTACTGAGGCCGGTGTTGTGAAATGGATAGAAGGAATCATGGAAAACTCAAAACTGCTGGTACTTTATAATGGAGTTTATTGCCTGCAGGCTGCAGTGACAGGCTAACAGCAAAATGCTGATGTATCTGTCCAGCTTCACCAAAAAATATGACAGATTGGGTGCTGTATAAGCTGCAGGTACTTCATTTTCATCAAATATATTTGCTAAAATATTAATCTCACAATTTTTTTAACTAGAAATCAGTTTTCTTATATCACAATCCAATTGATTTAAGAGTGCATTAATGATAATATAATTTCTTTGGTTTGAGTTTATGTTGCCATTTTACCATGTTAAAGGATTCTGCATGAATGCTCTTAAAATATGGCAGTAAAAATAAGGCATAAGCCACCCAAAAAGTAAAATCCTGTCATAGTTTACTCACTGTCATGTCGTTCCAAACCTCTTTGACTTTATTTCTTCTGCAGAAGGTAAAAGAAGATATTTTGAGGAACCATTGTATGTTCCATTGTATGGACGAAAACATAGAAATTTCTGTTCTTTTATGTTCTACAGGAGAAGAAATAATGTCATTCAGGTTTGGAACGACACACGGTTTAATAAATGATGACATAATTTTCGTTTTTGGACGAATTAACCCTTTAGGACTAATTTCAGGTGTTTTTCTCCCCTTTTTACATCTTGAAATGTTTTAAACAAAACATTTTCTTTGGAAATATGTCCTCAATATTAATTTCCATCCCTGTTAGTTTTATTTTATAACAAAAGCCAGCTCTTTAGTGACATCATCTTTAAGGAAGTTACATTTGGTGGGTAAACAGCAGCAGAAATGTTACGTATAGAGTGGGGGAACTATAACATCAGAACCAGGCAGTGTAATTTGCCGCGGGTTCCTTCGAGATTTTCCTATGGGGTTTTATAATAGGTTTTTGTCCATTTCTGAGTAAAATAAAGCCTGTGGTAAACATAACTTGACGTTACTTTTAGGTTTTGTACATTGTAAACTGCACACACTCACAGCCCAAACTTTTTTTATCAAGTTACTTATTAAAAACATACGTTTTCAAAAATGAACATAACAGCTTCCAAATTTGTGTTTTGTGTATGGATGTGTGTAATTTACGTTGTCGAACAAAACGTAAAAGTATCATCAAGTTGTTTACCACAGGCTTTATTTTACTCATAAATTGAAAAACCTTATTATAAAACCCCATGGGAAAATCTCGAAGGAGTCCGCGGCGAATTACATATCCAGGTTCTGACGTCATAGTTCCCCAACTCTATTTGCAATAGATTTCAGAAATTCTGTGAGGTTTTGTGCCATTAGTTGATTTCCCTCTAAAACTCCACACCTGGTTGGATAACATTTCTGAAATTGGTTTGATAATATTGAAATTTTAGATTAAAGTTGACATCCTAGCTAACTCTCAGTTCAACATCGTGTTTACATCGGATGTGATAGTTGTTGTGTTGTGCCGTGCCGCAACAGCTAAAATATACTCTGCTAAAGTCTACGCTGGATGTGACCACTGCAAATCATTTGAACTGTGTGTCAGTATGTCAGAGGCATCAGTTTAATTTCTGGGAACCTGCTGTGTCGCGTCGTACCGCGATGTATCCAGTATAGACAGCATCACAGATTATAATGGGTTCTATTGACATTTATCGCGTTGTGTCGTGCCATGGTAGACACAAGGTGTGTCCCAAATCGCATACTTATGCACTATTCTATGAAGTTTTGTAGTATAAATAGTGTGAGTAGTGTGTTCACACTGAAAATTCCAAAAAGAAAAAGTGCACTTATGACTTAAATAACCTGATGATGCACTTAAATAACCGAAAAAATTAAGTGTGGAATGTTGGACACTTCATGCACTCAATTGTTGCAGCTTTAATTACATATCGAAGGTGGAGGGGCTATCAGACTCCAATTATGAATGACAAAATAACCTTATATAATTCATACTATACATGGTTGATTACATAGTGCATAAGTACATTGTGTATGAGTGCATAGTGTATAGTGCGTCATTTGAGATACAGTGTCACTTTAGCTCTTTAGTTCCACCTTCGTTGGCGACCTATATTCTTTCTCTTGGCATTGGGTATATAATTAAGTTCAAATTCATGACGTTTGACCGGAGCATAATTATGCGTTCTTTTAAGCATCTTTCTTTGGCTGCATCCAAAATTGCATACTTTCCTAGGCCTACTACATAGCATTCGAAAAACAGCATAGGAAAAGTCCTTGTAGTATGTCAGAATTTGCAGTATTCATAAAACAGTAGGTGAAAAGTGTGCAGCCAGTCAAAACTTTACTATCCCACGAGGCCATGGGCGAGGATTTCTGAATGGTAGTGAAGCGACACGACTATTGCTGGTAGGTCACATGACAAATTACTTCCGGATTACATACTCAGAGGGAATGCGATTTCTGATGCAGCTTTTGTTGTCTTGTGTCCAAACCTCTTGCTGATATACACGGACGAAAGCCTCACTAGAGTCATTACATTTGCTTTTGAAAATCATTTTTTGTCTCTTTTCCCTTTTAAAATCTACCTCAGTGACATTGAAAAGGAAAAGAACAGACTTGTGGGATCAATGCTTTCTGCTTAGCTTGCATTACTGACTTGAATTTGATGTGCTACATTAGACAATGGGATTGCACAGCTCCCTAGGGTTTGGTCCGAGTACATGAAGAGAATATAAAAGTACTTCGCTTTTCCCTCTGCTTCTGTTTTTCTGGAGGTCTTCTCAGGGTCTCTCAGATCCAGACCTCCGAATAACGCTCCCATAGTGAGGTGCTGCTTGTTGGAGGCGCTTTCATGTGTTCTGACTCTCAATCTCATGTTGAATTTAATTCATATTGCATATTGAAACTGAACTTTTTTTGATAAACCTTTGTAAGAGCACCAACAAACTTTCTTCTACGAGCCCCAGGACGTGTTTCCCGCTCCAGGCAATAAGTCCACTTAGAGAACCAGGGAGAAAGAGGAAGAGTTTGTCTGCAGGTATTCATGTGCACAAGAACACTAACACATACTTAATGAATAATTCAAACCGCCCTGTATTGTCCATTAAGTGTGTTTGTCTCTTTCCAATACGGGCATTAATATTTAATGTGTTTTTGTGTGGGCATGTCTGTATACCCTGATGATGAGGGCAGGCTGAGTGATGCTGTGTCTACATTTTTGAGATGTGTTGTGATGCCCGGGCTGTTTATTTTAGAACGGGATGATTTAACCGTATTGGCTGTTTGCATTAACAGCAACAGACAGTTTTGGGCCCGGGAGAGTGAGGCCACAGACTCAGCTCAGATTTGAAGAGTTATTTGCGTTGATGCATCCTCCACTTCACACCGTGTGCTACCCTGAGGTTTATACATCGCCTCAGGTATATCAAACACATATTAGATCTATTCCTCTTTCAACACCTCCAGGTTTAGCCTCTGCATCATCCAGATCTTTTTGACTTCAAGTCTCATTCTTTCCTTACTTGCCCTCTTCGGTACTGTCAACTTGTAGCAAATATCTTTCTCTTTTGAAGTATCTTTACTTACTTGTGTTTATGTATATAAGTATAGACATAAGCAAATGCTTAGGAAGCAAAGCGATGTGATATATTTAATAAAATGTATGTGTGTATGTACATGATTGCTTTAGGCACAATAACTAAATTGGATTCACCATTAACTTCTCATCACAAACTGCAAACGATTGCAAGCCATAATGGATGTGATTGTATGGATAATGTGCAAAAATGTAAAATGCTAATTATAATGTAAATGTAAAATGCTAATGCAAAAATCCTTTTTCTCCACTGATGGCCATTCAAAAATAGCCATGTCATCTGTAAATAAAAGTTCTGCAACATAAATTGAAATACTAATATACAAGAATGTGATGCTGCATATTATATAGGTCATAAGGATGCTAAATCCTATTCTGGCGTCTAAAGCTAAAGGCATATTCTATTCTATTCTATTCTATTCTATTCTATTCTATTCTATTCTTGTGAAAGCTTATCCCAGTATTTCGGGCTGAAAGTATATTATATTATATTATATTATATTATATTATATTATATTATCAATTTACGTTGCAAAAATGTTTAAGTTGCATATTTTAAGTATGTTTTAAGTTGCATATTTCAAGTATGCATATATTTTAAGTTGCAAAATATAACGTATAGCATATGTTTTACCAGTGTCCAGTTTTGGAGGCTCTTAAAAGCCATTTTTTAAGAGTGATCCTTTTACTTATATTGTCTTTGGATGAATATTAATGCTAATAGGTATTTCTAGACCTTGGTATGGGATGTTGACCAACGTTTTATTGTATAGTTTATTTAGACACTTGGATAAAGATCAGATGCAAGCAGACTGTCCAAAACAGAAATATATGCATTGACTGTATGTTTAAAGAGCCATGCTGCTGATCAAAATGATGCTTTCAGTGCAGATGTGAGTACATTGTTTTGTTTTTTTCATCATCTCTTGGGTCAAAATCATACAGGAAGTCCGTTTATGGCTTGCTATTGATCAGCTCTTAGTGAGCATGCAGCAAATAACTAATTTTATCAATCACAGTATGAGGTCAACTTTAAAGAGACGATTGCAATGATGATGTGTTTTAGTAAATGTATATATTTTTAAAGCTTTTAGAGAGACCAATTAAAATGTTTATCCAGCTTTCTCCCTCTAAAATTATTACGTTAACACTATGTGAGCGCTTCTCTGTCCCTGATAATGCACAATTTGTCTTCGTTTGCATTTTTATTTAGCCTGTAGGCTCTAATAGATGAGAAAGGAACGATGAGGGAATCCCAATGCGCATATGACTGCTGTTATTTAAGCTTGGTAAGATATGAGCCTCTGTTATTATGTAGCCACAAAGATCATTTTTACAGAGAGAACACAAAAAGCTGACAAAGAAAAAGGGTAATGAATATTATAGATATAGCAGATAAAAAATGGTATAATGACTATATTAAGATGTAGATTAGTTTGTTTCTTCATCGTAACAGATGAACAGATTCAGATTGAAGAAATTTAGCATTACATTGCTTGTTTACCAATGGATCCTCTGCAGTGAATGGGTGCCATCAGAATGAGACAATAATCCACAAGTAAATGACATGACTCCAGTCCATCAATTAACATCTCGTGAAGTGAAAATCTGAGTGTTTGTAAGAAACAAATCCATCATTAAGGACTTTTAACTTTAAACCACTTTTACTTGTTCTTTTTGGAGTTTATGGACTGTTTTCGCTGGTAAATGTTGCTTGATCTGTGCATATTTCTCTCCTGATTCAGACAAGAGGACATTTTCACTGGAGAAAGCAATATGGATTGAGGAAGCAGCGTCTTCTCTTTACAAGACATTAATTGATGGATTGGAGTTGTATCAATTAATTGTGGATTATTGTGATGTTTTTATCAGCTGTTTGAACTCTCATTCTGACGGCACCCATTCACTGCAGAAGATCTATTAGTGAGCAAGTGAAACAATTTGAAGTGTTACAATAAATCAAGTATTAAGCAATTAAGCAATTTGTACTGAATATCAGAACCAACTGTTATGCATATAAATAATTGAACCCAATAAATAAATTTAGATTTATGCATTTTATCAGACACTAATAAATAAGTAAATAAGGTAATGAGATGGTACAACATACTGTGATAACAGTGCATATATGTATGAAGGCCTATCAGTGAGTTATCACTCAAGATAAATGAGCAGTGCTCTGCGTGGTGCTGCATTTCAGACCAAAAGAAACGGAAGCGAGCGCTGACACCCTGGTAAGTCGGTATCTTTACCTTGATGATCAATAAAGTGGCTGCCATAACTCAGGAATAGCACATCGCCAAAGGCATTCCTGCTGTTCCGGCCTGATCCCTCATGCTTTAAATATACCTACTCTCCATTTCCACCTGCTGATATCTCTGGTTCCCTCCTTGCTTTCTTCTACAAGGACAGATAGGACTCGTCTTCTTCTTCCTGATAGAGCAGTGTGTTTCACCTCAAACCAAACAAAATCCGCAAAATAACATCATATCAATGAGAAACATATCACTTGTGGAAGTTTTTTAAAACATACAAGCTCTGATTTCTAATTTGCTTTTTTTTTGGTCTTGTTTACTTGATGAATTATAATATCACAGAATGGTCCGGAGAACCTCACATGTTGAATAAAATAACAGACAGATGTATGCAGGGACAGATACTGTTGATATCGCATTACAACCAGCTGAATGTTAGTGGACCATCTGAAATCTATACAGCCGCCTGCAGTTTTCTGGCGATGGCATGCAACTCTAGTGCATTTTCTTTCCAAAGCAGTACACATACACAACTTCTTTATTGATGAGATTAGTGCAGGATATGAAAAAGCATGATATCCATGTCCATGATAGCCTGTGTACTCTTGAAGCAGAAAGGTTTGTGGTAAATAAACATCCATTGTGTGTTGATCATTTGATTGTGTTTTCAAATACAAATAAGATTGTGGTAATCTCATTTTACCATTTTTAAATCAATTCCACAGACCTCCACAGACCATCCCTCAAATCAATGCAGAAAACAGAAAGCCCATAGATTCCATCTGGGCAGATACTTACAGGACATACAAATGTGTCCTGTTAAGTAAAAATGTTAAGTAAAAATGTATCCTGATATGATTTCTACATAACATGAAAAATTAATCTATAAGTGTTTTTTATTAAAAAAAAAACTTTTTGAGTGGTATTGAGCATGTTAATGGAAATAAAATATTTTAAAATATTTTTACTGGATTAGAAATACAGTAAAAACAGGTGTGCTGCTTAATATTTTTGTGGACACTGATATTTTTTTATTCTTTGATTAATTACAAGTTTAAAAGAACCACATTTATTTTAAATATAAATCTTTAATGTGAGTTTTTATCATGCATCTTTGCTGAATTAAAGCATTAATTTCCTTCAGAAATCTTACTGATCCCACCTTTTGAACATTAGTGATTTTAAGAAAATACTGATATGGTAAAACAATGAGTTTTCTGGGAAAATGTGTCCATTTCCAAGGCCCATTTTTGGAGTTTCATGCAAGCAACCCAGGCAAACTGGCACTGACTCAAATTGCATATTGCTGTCTTTCACGGTGACCGCAGTGAAACACAGGTATTCTTCTGTATCTTAGTTCAGTGCTAATTACTGTAGTGCTGCTTTCTATTAATTAAAATATCATAGAGACTTCAGACTCTATTGACTCTGACCAGCAAGCAACCACCCAGAACACTGTAGCAACTGCAAAGCAACACCCATTTTCTTCAGAAAATTGAAAAATCTTGTTGTGTTAATAATGCATTCAAGTCATGTCAGAAAGATCATATTTAAAAGTTGAAAGCACATGAACAAGACCATGAGTGAGAAAGTCAGAACTTTACCCTGTAAACCCTCAAGTCTCTGAATTGGTGGAGCGTCAGTGAGAAAACATGCTGTGCACAATCTATATTGATAGTAAATTTGTTGAAATAATGTTGATATGCACAAAATACAATATTCTGTACAATCATGACAGAATATGTAACGATTACATTTACAGCACCTTCATAAATTGAATAAAAACATAAAGAGCAAAAAAAAACATTTTGTACTGTGTTTAAAAACCTTGCTAAATTTTTTGTAGAAAGGGTACATCACCATCTTGCTCGAAATTGACATGAATGCACCTGACATCCTAATGACATCTTCCTAACTCATAAATACAAACTTTCCAGGAGCATACTTTTTAGTCAATGGGTGTTTAATCATTGGTTATACTGTATAAAAATCACAACTAGATCCAGAAATGAATAAGTCATTAATAGCTAAAGCAAAATGAATTTTCTCTTTTTTGGCTATTCCTTACTCGTTGTCCTCTGGCTTGGCTTCAGACTTTCAGATCAGAAGGCCTCAATTCTAGCCAAACCGCCTTTTATGTCTCCAGGGTTCAATATTCCACAAATCCATTCTTTCTGTTCTGTTCATTATGAGTCTGTCTGTATCATCTCCGACTGACTTCACCCCAAAAAATCATGTGGTAAGCTCAATTCCACAGACCTAAACTCATCTCCTGTCCAAACACTGTGCCGCACTGACCCTGCATTGGACTGCCGGATTTAGATGGAGGGCCTTATCGCGAACACCACACACCTGCTAAACCCGTGTCTCATCCCAATCATCTCACATTGCGACATTCCTTTGCTTTCCAGCAGATTTATTAATCTCTCTCTGGTGGAAACTGTTGTTATCAGCACAGTAACACTCTCCAAGTCACGGTGGCAGTATTTGCATGGGCTCCCCTGTGTGTGTCTATCCTTCCTCTTCCTGGCTCCGTAAAATTCCATGCGAGTGAAAAATGGGAACGGATGGGGTCATTGGCCGTGCATCATAGAGCATTCTTTTTTTTTCACTGGCTGAGCATCCTCATCATCTGTAGATAGCAAACAATGGAATGTGCAGAAACCTCTCTGGTGAACAATAGGTCAGTTAGGACAGCTGATAAATCCCAGAACAGAAATCCAGTGCTCAGGGTCAGCCTAGGTCTCATATGATGGATGTGACCTCCATTCGGTGTGATTGTGTGCAGAAGGGGGATCTATAATGCCTGCTGGACCAATAAGCCAACGGGGAGAGACTAGACTGGACATATGGAAACCTGCATGCAGTAGTTTCAAAAACCTGTAGGGTGCACTGTTTCACTTGCTGCATAGTGTATCTCAGAAAACAATCAAACAGTGAGGTTGGTTGATGATTACTGTGGTGAACTGAAAGCAAGAGGACAAACAATCCTGTGCGTCTCAAATAGATTCGTACATTTGCTCTGATGAATAATTCTAGCACCTGATTTCCAAATGTGTGATTTGAGCAAAGCGCCTGTACGTATGTGAAATGACAAGGTGTAATTTCCCACTGGTAGTGGGAGTTTGTGGATATGTGTGTGTGTCTGTGTGTAGCTTTACCTTGTCCTTTCCTGAAATGCCACTGGCAGGCAGTGCAGTGGTCATGTCAGCACCCATTAAAACATCCATTCATCTCTATCAGCTCTCACCTACTCTGCTTTGCCTGCCACTTTGGCAACTCGTGTGTGATTGTGTGGAACTAAAGGGAATTAAGCTGGATATTTACGTTAAAGGAATGTTCCGGGTTCAGTAGTTAAACTCAATCGACAGCTTTTGTTGCATGCTGCCAGGTTTCACAGAAAAAGGTCATTTTGTCCTTTGTTTAAAAAAAAAAGGAAGTTGGGATGAGAATAATAATAGTTGTTGTAATATGTTTTATATAGGCTATTCTTCTCTTTTGTTGTCCCACATACACATCTCTGCAGCTTGCAATTTATGCCTGCAAAACCTTCCTTAACAGAGGGAATAAATAAAAACCAACATCTTACAGAAAGAGACAAAAATAGAGAAACATGCAGAGAGACTTTATGTGAGCATGCAGGTGGGAAACTCAAGATAATTAGTATAAAACAGACTTTTAAAATATAGTCAAAGTTGTATAACATACAGACTTAAAAGTTCTCATTGAGGCATAGTTTTGAATAGCACAGAAAATAATCTCGCTTTTTCCCGAAGTTTTTACCCATCCGAAAACAAATGTTGTTTGAACAAATGCACACTGACTGCCAAAACTATTATAGCTGCTAATCAATAAACATTTCCAAGTTTCCAAGTATCTTTCTATTGCGATTATGATACGATGGCACGGTGAAATGAATCACCATGAATATACATATGTGATAATATATAAAAAGTCATCTTACCTTAAAATAATGTGAAGAAAACGCGTCTTTCTGTTGAAAAAGACAGTATAAGTCATTATAATCCATAATTATGTCCCCATTGGATGCAACGAATGCCTCGTTTATAATGGGTTCCCTCTCGAGTTTTCACAAGATATCACGGAGACATTTCTCCGTTATGGGGAACTCCTTCCCTTCCAACCTTTCCTGAAGAAATGTCTCTGTGATGTCTCGTTCCCGCTCTCAGGGAACCGAGGTTACGATAGTAACCGGAGACGTTGTCATGTTTAAAAGCATAACGCAGCCCAAATGTTCACGCAAAGAAAGAAAGCGTAAATTTTATTCTCGCTGTAGTATTGTTGTTGCCGCCGAAACTACTTAGTTTGGCCTTCCAAAAGAGGACTATATCTGCTTCATCATGCCTGGATCATTGCACTGTGGATCACCGGATCGGCTTTCAACGTGGACGAAGCGGAGTCCAGCTCCTTCGTCGAATCCGCCGGCCGCGCCGTTCTCAAGCCCGCCGCCTCTGCTCACTCTAGCCCTCCGGCTGTTCCTCACTCTAGCCCCCGGCCTCTGCTCACTCTAGCCCTCCGGCCGTTCCTCACCGTCTCGAGTTTTCACAAGACATCACGGAGACATTTCTCCATTATGGGAACTCCTTCCCTTCCAAACTTTCCTGAAGAAATGTGAAATGCGATAGTAACCGGAGACGTTTTCATGTTTTTGAATCATCACTCCGGCCTGACAGGGCATCATCACAATATGGTAGGGGTGTAACATTTCCGTCACACGCTTGAGATATTCGGCCAATCACAACGCACTGGATAGCTGGCCAATCACAGCACACCTTGCTTTTCAGACCGATGAGCTTTGTAAAAAATCAACGCGTTTCAGAAAAGCAGGTCATAGAGGAGAAACAATAATGTACAGTATGTGGAAAATAATGTGTTTTTTTAACCTTAAACCGCATAAACACATTTCATTACACCAAATACACAAAATAATGTTCTTTTTAGCAACACCATATGACCCCTTTAAAAGGTTCATCAAAAGAACCGAGTGTTGAGTGCACATTTCAACAGAAAGACGCGTTTTCTTCACATTATTTTAAGGTAAGATGACTTTTTATATATTATCACATATGTATATTCATGGTGATTCATTTCACCGTGCCATCGTATCATAATCGCAATAGAAAGATACTTGGAAACTTGGAAATGTTTATTGATTAGCAGCTATAATAGTTTTGGCAGTCAGTGTGCATTTGTTCAAACAACATTTGTTTTCGGATGGGTAAAAACTTCGGGAAAAAGCGAGATTATTTTCTGTGGTATTCAAAACTATGCCTCAATGAGAACTTTTAAGTCTGTATGTTATACAACTTTGACTATATTTTAAAAGTCTGTTTTATACTAATTATCTTGAGTTTCCCACCTGCATGCTCACATAAAGTCTCTCTGCATGTTTCTCTATTTTTGTCTCTTTCTGTAAGATGTTGGTTTTTATTTATTCTCTCTGTTAAGGAAGGTTTTGCAGGCATAAATTGCAAGCTGCAAAAGAGAAACAAAAGAGAAGATGGAGCTTTCATGAAAGCTACAATAAAAGACAAAACAC
>NW_015505827.1:322834-329781 GCF_001515645.1 Sinocyclocheilus grahami
AACCTATCCAACACCTCACACACCTTACACAGTTCATATGACTAGACTAGACAACTTTTCACTGCTTTATTTTTGTAAACGTTCCATTATCACTTCCCGGTTGATTTCGAGTAATTGTCAGGGACAGTTTTTACACTGTTTTGTTAATGGCAGACAAACCCCTGAAGGGCGGAACAGAGATGGGACCAATTACAGAGCTGCCTGGCCTTGAAGTAATCAAATTATTATATGAAAACAGCTCATTCCCCTGTGTATTATTCTGTGTGTGTGTTTACTGAGGAAAGTGGGTCATGTTGCGTTAGAGAATGGGATGTAATAAATTGCTTTCAGAAGTTTGGTGGCATGAGTTCATGAAGTTCAGCGCAACATCTTTTCTGGAGTGTGTTGCTGAAGGTAAATCAACGTGTGTTAGGTATGCAGTGGTAAAAGGGACAGCAGATTCACAATTTTTAATTAACTTGTTAGGCATACCACATATTTTTGTATTGTAGCAAAGTTTGGATATAGGAATGTGCTTTATACTAGTACTATTTGTGAAATGAAAACACCTCAAATCTTTATTCCAGGACACAGTGATGTCAAGGAAAGCAGCTTGAATTAGTTTTTGGAGATTTTTTCTGTTTATAATTAAATATTGAATCTACCAATGCATGTTCTTGCTGCATTATATATGATTTGTTATGAAATTTTAATTACATTTTGCTTGCGTTGCTGAAGGTGCTTGTTATTCACACATGCTCTTTTAAATGCATTGTTTGATTTGGTGGCGTGATGTATATGTTAAGTACGGTGGCCGAGAAGTGCAGAACAAATCACAATTCTGAAAACAAAAGAACAAATTACAAACGCAAATGCAAGTCTAAAAAACAAAATAACAATTCAGAAAACACAACAACAATTCAGAAAACATTATAACAAGTCAGAAAACACAATGACAAATTCGAAAAAAAAAAAACGTCAGAAAACACAACGACAAATCTGAAAACAAATTAACAAGTCAGAAAACACAACGACAAACCGGAAGAGGTAGGTATAGTTTGAGACAGTGCCATTGGTTTGGGATTACTCAACGCTGACTGGACGAGACATCTGTCAATCAACGTATACAAGAAGAACCAGCCGAAGAACAGCAGAGTCATGGTAGAAAGTTCGGAGATGGTATGAAAGTAGCTCAGTTTAAATGTATTGTATGAATTGCCCTTACTATGGAATAAAAAATACGGGGTCTATATTTACATTTAGTAAAAGTGGCTGTGACACATCAGTTCCAGTGGCGCAGATGGATAAGCATGTGTCACTGACTTTTTGACGTGATCGACCCGGGTTCGATCCCACCTTTTGCCTAACTGCCCCGATGAGCCGCCACTGCTTACTGGTACAATAAAGCCCTCCCTACAACTACCCTAACCCTACCCGATACTTTATTTTCAACTTTTTGATTATTTCTTTAATTTTTTTTGAAAATACATGCCTTTACGATGTGATACGAGATTTGAAAAGGGAGGGGAAAAAAGTTCGGCTAAAGGCGGGATCGAACCCGGGGTCGATCACGTCAAAAAGCCAATGGCAAGCACTTATCCATCTGCACCACTGGAGCTGATGGTCTAGGACCATTTTTAACTAAATGTAAATATACACTCCGTATTTTTTATTCCATAGTAAGGGCAATTTATACAATACAGTTAAACTGAGCTACTTTAATACCATCTCCGAACTTTCTACAGCGACTGTGCTGTTCTTCGGCTGGTTCTTCCTGTATACGTTGATTGACAGACGTCTCGTCCAGTCAGCGGTGAGTAATCCCAAACCAATGGCACTGTCTCAAACTATACCTACCTCTTCCGGTTTGTCTGATTTGTCGTTGTGTTTTCTGACTTGTTATTTTGTTTTCGAATTTGTCATTGTGTTTTCTGACTTGTTATAATGTTTTCTGAATTGTTATTTTGTTTTTTAGACTTGCATTTGCATTTGTAATTTGTTCTTTTGTTTTAAGAATTGTGATTCGTTCTGCACTTCTCGGCCACCGTAGTTAAATCAACTGCAGTGTGAACCAGGTGTATTTATGCAGAATAACCAATTCAGAGATTCTCAGGGCCACTTAAGAGCAAATTATTGTTGCATTGATACAGATTTCTCTTTTCTGTGTTATTACGTCACAGTCAACATGCATTTAGGCAGTCAGCAATGCAGCTTCTATCTGTATACTGTTGTCGAGGAAGAGGGACAGTTTGTGTGTATCTTCTCATGGGAGAATGTTACAGATAGTAAGTGTCTTTATTTGGGAACCTTGTAGTCAAGCAAAACACAAATGGAGAAAGCAGTAGTAATGCCTTGGCTTTCTATTTCTATTGCCTTGGGTAACTCTATGTACTGTATACTGTATATGCAGTTGTAGATGGTTAATGTGGTTTTGGCATCTTTATAGTCAATGTTTGTCTTTTTAATAGACTAAACTGTAAAGCTTGGGTTGAAAAAAATAAACCAGGCCATGAGTATATAAAGTGTTTTCCTTCTGCTGTTGTACACTGTTAACAAATGGTTCTTCTAGCACTTTCTGGATGACAAATGGTTCCTGGAAGAACCATTAGTTTGCCATTTAAAGACTATTCTGCAAGCAAAGCTCCAAAGTTTCTGGGCCACAAAAAGATTATTTGCTAAAATGTGAAGCAGTGATGAAACTGCAATATTTTAGGCAGCTAATTCTAGGTTTAGTTTTTTTTTTTTGGCATACTTTATGTATATATGAATACATTGATAGAAGTCTCTTATGCTCACCAAAGCTGCATTCATTTGATGAAAAAATACAAGTAAAAAGAGTAATATTGTAAAATTGTTTTCAATTTTAATATATTTAAAAATGCATTTTATTCCTTTGACACAAAGCTGATTTTTAAGCAGTCATTACAGTATTTAGTGTCACATGATTCTTTAAAAATCATTATAATATGCTGATTTGGTGCTCAAGAAATATATATATATAATATTTTATAAAAGGTTAAAAGAACAACATTTATATGTCACTTTTTATCAATTTAATGCATCTTTGCTAAATGAATGAATATTCTTTTAGTTGTTGTTTTACTTGTATGAACTTGAATATTTTTGGCAGACATTTACATCGGTCTGCCTCTTTGTCAAAATAGCCTAAATACAGTATGTGCACTGCCCAATATCTGCCTGTCTGACAAGCTGTCTGTGAAAATCTGTGTCTACCCGTTTAGGAAGCCATGCTGTCACTCAAACTCAGGTTTGTGTGTAATTTGAGGTGGAGTCTACCACAAATAACAAGCATGACATCCAAAGCTGATATGTTGCAAAGACTATGCGGTGAGCTGTTTTTAATGAGCTGTACGTATCTTCTTCAAGATGTTTGTCCCAGAGGAGACATCTCACTGTCAAAAATGCTTCCATGTTGATGTGTCTAACTCTTTCTTTCTGCTTTTCTCTCTCAAACTCACAAAGCAATGTACAGTGCTGTTTCTCCACAGATGGATGACGTCATGGATGGATGACATCATTTCAAATTGTGTAGTTATTATTTACTGTGAACGAGTGATCTCTTTTTGACTATCGTATTTTACGTTAAAAATAAAAACATATGTATTTGAGTATGTTGTGTTTGTGTGTAGGGCATTTGTATGAAACTAGGCTGAGCAATGTATTAAATATTTGTTAAAGATATATTAAATATTGTGCAACGCCATGAATTAAGTAGGGTTGGGCGATCGAATCTACAAAATTGGCATCGGACGATGTCTACAGTGAAACATCGCGATAGACGATGACATTGGCGGGGGGGGGGGGTGGGGGGGGGGGGGGGCGGGGGGGGGGGGGGGGGTTCCTGCACCAGCCAAGCAAATGCCATTGAAAATGGGAATACAAACAGATAGCTCTCCATGGCAAAATCTGCACTGATTATTCTTGCATGACAATGTTTTAAGGCAGGGAAACAGAGTATTAGTCCTGAAGACGGCAGGAGAGCTGGGACAAATTAAAATCATCTGCTGATTAGAGAAATACGGCACCCACTTCCTCTTCGACAAATGGAAATCAAAGTGCTCATTACTCACACTCTGTTAGGCTCCATTTTAAAAAGCTCATTTTTTAAAAGAGGACAGTAATTTCAGGAAATTATGTCATGCTTTGTGATGCCTCAGCAGTTTTTTTTTTCCCTTATTGGAAATTCTGCTTCTTCTGAAAACAAGCGGATATAAGGTTGGCTGATAAAACCTGTAGATTTTTCTTTCTTCTACACTATTGATTTCTGAATAATGAGCTGCCTAAAACTGGCCAGATGCTCCGAGCTCAGCGTTTAGTGGATCCATTAAAGCTTCGCTGGCACAGATCTGCTCTAAGGGCGGAGGGGTTTGTCTCTTGAAAATGATCTCTGCGTGTTTGACCCGCTCTTTACCTTCCTCTCTAATTATTTTCTTAACTTGTATTGGTAAAATCAAAACTAGATGCTGTAAGTTACATCCAAAATACGTGTCCATATACCTGAATTAGGTAGGGTATGTTGATTAGGGGTGTTAGGGATCTTCTAATCCAGAAGGTCCATTGAAGCCTGATCTGCAGGTTTCCCATGTTGTCCACACTGCAGCCAGAGATAAAACCACAATCAGAGACACAACTAATGCCATGACCAGTGGTTGAGGGGCTAGGGAGGCCAAAATCCCCTAATTCAAGAGGTTACACAATCGCACCTCACAGTGCCATTTCAATGTATCAGAAGGTCGACACCTTCATGCTGGACTGATGTAAAATAAATGTGACCCTGGACCACAAAACTGTTTCGAAATTTAAATTTATATATCATCTGAAAGCTGAATAAATAAGAGATACCGAGATACAACTATTTGAAAATCTGGAATCTGAGGGTGCAAAAAAATCTAAATATTGAGAAAATCGCCTTTAATGTTGTCCAAATGAAGTTCTTAGCAATGCATATTACTAATCAAAACATATGTTTTTATATATTTACAGTAGGAAATTTACAAAATATCTTAATGGAACATGATCTTTACTTGATATCCTAATGATTTTTGGCATAAAAGAAAATTCAATAATTTTGACCCATACAATGTATTTTTGGCTATTGCTAAAAATATACCCCAGCGACTTAAGACTGGTTTTGTGGTCCAGGGTCACATATATCAACCGTAATAACTACAATTAAGTTACTCACATGTTCTCCACCATAGTACAGTCAGCAATGGGTCATTTTCTTAAAGGGATACACAATTTCTTCTCTTTCGTGTTGCCTCCACGCATTCAAGAAAGTATCACAACACATGCTGGATTAGTGTGGTGAGATCCCAGATAGGTATGTCACTGGGGCAGTATCCTGAGGTACAAAAGCTATCTTTGTACCTTACCCCTAAATTGTACAAATGAGTACTTTAAAGGTATATATGAGTACCTAAAGTGTACATTTTGAAAGGGTACCACCCCTGTACCTTTTTTCTCTAGTTCCCCATTTTTTATGGAAAAAAAGAAAAACACTTTTTTTTAGAAGAAAAATGTGGCTAAACGGTAATGCATATAGTAGCTTTAACACTAAGCACAAAATCCAGAACTTTATTAAATTAAAAAATATCAGTGATAAGATGATTACATTCAACACTAGTAATTCAGTAATGAGCAGATTATATTGCTGATAAATAAATAGCCTACTCCAATTCAGTACGTAGTTATGTGAGGGTAGTTTAAGGAGCAAAATAACTTATAATAATAAGTTGTTAAATATAACACCACTGTACATAAGTTTTAACCTTTGTAATAATGCTGCAGTGCAGACCCCATTCGTAAGTGAACTGAGAGTTATGTGGGTGTGTTGATGTTTGTATAAGAGAGCATTTGTGTGAGATTATGGTTTTGGGCTTACCTGTGTATTAGCTAAGATTTTTTTTATGTCCTGCATTGTATTTGAGATTTGCACTATTATTTAGATAATGTAAAAAGACAGATTAGGACCATCTAACCATCTAATGAACCAAAAAAAAGCTGAATTCTGATCAACTTAATTTTGCAGTGTGTTGGTACATAACCAACTCTCTTTTAATTTATTGCTGGATTAAATTATGGCTGACACTTACACCTGTGAAGATAATGTCTTGATCGCTTTTTAAATAAATGTATAGCATTCAATTTTTGTAACAAATCATCCACTGAAGGCGAGCGCAAGTGAGAACCCAAGTGCAGATTATTTACAGGTGATATTCAAACAAGAAACACAGACTTGACTCACCAACAGTGGGTTAAATACATTCAATCACATTACATATCCCCCCCTCTAAGGGCAGCTCCTGACGCCCTAATGTAACATCCACCCCAACCAACACAACGTCCAGGAGGGTGGAGGACTGGAGGTGGTCCAGGGGGCAGGATGGAGGGCCAGGCCCGTGAAGAGGAACAGGCAGAGAGGGGAGCCATGGCAGAGCGGGGAGCCATGGCGGAGCGGGCAGATCGGGGGGCCATGGCGGAGCGGGCAGATCGGGGGGCCATGGCGGAGCGGGCAGATCGGGGAGCCATGGCGGAGCAAGCCGATCGGGGAGCCATGGTGGAGCAGGCAGCCATGGCAGTGCAGGCAGAGCAGGGCGGCCGGGTGATGACGGCAGAGCAGGAAGCCATGGCGGTGCAGAGACATGGACAGACCACTTGCCTGTGACCGAACAAGCAGAGAGGTCTTGAATGCATGGCCGTGGCAGGACAGACGGTGAGTTCATGAACGGCCTCCATGGCCATAACAGGACAGGCAGTGAATTCATGGACAGCCTTCTTAGTGATGACAGGGCAGACAGTGAGTTCATGAACGGCCTACGTGGCCATGACAGGACAGATAGTGAGTTCATGAACGGCCTCCTTGGCCGTGGCAGGACAGACAGCGAGTTCAAAAACGGCCACCATAGTCATGACAGGGCAGACAGTGAGTTCATGAACGGCCTCCA
>NW_015505827.1:330441-332117 GCF_001515645.1 Sinocyclocheilus grahami
AACGGCCTCCGTGGCCGTAACAGGGCAGACAGTGAGTTTGTGAACGGCCTCCTTGGCAAGACAGTCTGTGAGTTCGTGAACGGCCTCTGTGGCCATGACAGGGCAGGCAGTGAATTCGGAAGCGGACGCCACCACCTCAGGAGGTTCTGCAGTGGATGCCGCCACCTCTAGAGGTTCTGCAGCGGATTCATGCACAGGAAAGGCCTCAGGGACAAGACTCGTGGACAGGAGAGGACTCAGGAGTGCAGTGTGCAGCCCACACGCTCAAAATGGCGACCGCCATTACAAGAAGGGCAGCAGAGTGTGGCATGACCTCTAAGACAGCGTGGCTTGAGAGCACTGACGTCACCACATGCCTGCAGCTCGCACTGACATCAGAGGTGGGTCCATCACACTAGCAATTAGTCTTTTCAGTCTTGGCCCAAACTCTGCATTCGCAGGAGCTTGGATACTATAGCCCCCCCCAAAAAAATCCTTAGGGGAAATCTTGGGGATAGTCGTGACGTGGAGAGGCTCAGACATGGCACCCATCTTGGCCGGGGACTCGGCCGTAGCGGCCATCTTGGCCGGGGACTCAGCCGTGGCGGCCATCTTGGCCGGGGACTCAGCCGTGGCGGCCATCTTGGCCGGGGACTCAGCCGTGGCGGCCATCTTGGCCGGGGACTCAGCTTGACTCACCAACAGTGGGTTAAATACATTCAATACACGACAAGGGAACAATGGGAACATGAAGCTACTTATAGGAAACAAGAGGGTCACATGACAAGAACAAACCAATGGGAAACTAGACACATGACTAAGACAACCAATCAGAACATGGCACAATGCCCAGGGGAACCAATGGCATGAATACATGAGGACGAGGGAAGCATGACACAAACAGGGACCATGAAACAATTACAAAATAAAAGACATGGAAAACATGAACATGAAACAAAACACCACATTACAATTTTACATTTATTACATACATTTATTTAATGTTCATGTAACCCAGATTACTAGAAACCCTGTTGCTGGAAAAAAAAAACTACAACATTCATGATTGTGCAAAACAGTATTCTATTTTGTTAATATCTGTAAAGAGAATAAAGGAAGTGTATAAAGTTAGTGTTTAACCATTAACTGCTGTTGTATTATATTCAGTTGTATGTAAAAGATGCATAAACGTTTATCTTCTGGTTTAAAATGGGAAGAATATTGTGTGAATGTGCTAACTAACTAATGTTTCGTAGTTAAAAGTTACTTTGAGCAGTTTACAAATGTTATTTTGATGGTTTTTGTCGTGTATTCGAGCTATGAGCTAACGGCTGATTGTGTGTCACGTCATGCGGGCAGATGAGGCCTGAGGCATTTTCATTTAAAAAATGCTCTTTGCACATATATGCAAATTCAATGTGTTCATGTTAGATGAAAATTAAGTTAAATGTTGAATGTTTATTTACGGATTAACTGCTGTATATTAGGATGTATATTTTTGAAAGGAATGTCTAATTGTATTTTTTTGGCTTTGTCTTTTGCAAGGCTGGGTCTTTTCTTTTTCCCCTTTTTTCTGTCCTTTCTTGTTTTCTTTCTATTTTCTATTTTTTTTCATAATTTCCTGAGTCGGATGCTGCACGTTTCCTGGACATTAACCGATTTCTGAGGAAGATTTTGAACTTGAACTGTCCCTGCTT
>NW_015505827.1:332237-332961 GCF_001515645.1 Sinocyclocheilus grahami
CCGTCCAGCTCTGAACAAAACAGTTCGTTTTGCTGCTTGATATTGAAAGTTGGTGTGTCTTATCATATTATTTTAATGTATTAATGTATTTTATGAACACACTGGTTTGTAGTGCAAACAGTTTTACCATTTACTGCACATTGTTATTCTCCTCGTTATTTACCTATAGCGGCTAATGAACCGGAAGTCTCACCCATAGGCTTACTTCCGCGTTGAAGAAAAAGGTGGATAAGGACCGAGATTTGTGGATCAAGGAATCAACCGAGTGGTAGGATTGTGTGTATGTTTTCCTCCCTTTCTGACTGAACGTTGCTCAGAAATTCTATTGCGGAAGAAGGATCTCGTGTAAGCAGCAGTGAACTGGAACTGAGATTTAGTGGAATCCTAATTCACATCGAGTCTGCTATTGTGAGCAGTTAATTTGGTTTGTTGTGATTTTCATTTTTCTATTGTTGTTTTTTCCTTTTTAAATTCTACTGTATTTTATTTCATCGAATTATTTGGTTATAAATATATATTTATTTTTTCTGGAAAACAAGGGTGAAACAAAGGTGTTTCAAAGGGTTATAATTTGGAAGGATTGTATTCAAATTCAAAGCTATTCTTACATCAACTAAACCAATTAGAAGCTAATTGAATAAATAGATGAAAATAAATGTTATACACACATTAGCCAAGTAAGGGTCAATTAACTTTACTAGCTTGAATCTAAATAGGAAAAAAA
>NW_015505827.1:334697-335187 GCF_001515645.1 Sinocyclocheilus grahami
GTTTCGTAGTTAAAAGTTACTTTGAGCAGTTTACAAATGTTATTTTGATGGTTTTTGTCGTGTATTCGAGCTATGAGCTAACGGCTGATTGTGTGTCACGTCATGCGGGCAGATGAGGCCTGAGGCATTTTCATTAAAAAAATGCTCTTTGCACATATATGCAAATTCAATGTGTTCATGTTAGATGAAAATTAAGTTAAATGTTGAATGTTTATTTACGGATTAACTGCTGTATATTAGGATGTATATTTTTGAAAGGAATGTCTAATTGTATTTTTTTGGCTTTGTCTTTTGCAAGGCTGGGTCTTTTCTTTTTCCCCTTTTTTCTGTCCTTTCTTGTTTTCTTTCTATTTTCATAATTTCCTGAGTCAGATGCTGCACGTTTCCTGGACATTAACCGATTTCTGAGGAAGATTTTGAACTTGACCGGTCCCTGCTTGGCGTTACAGCCGTCATTGCATGCAGGAACTGGCGAGCCATGCCCATATAA
>NW_015505827.1:335197-345067 GCF_001515645.1 Sinocyclocheilus grahami
ATACATGATAAATAAGATTTTGAGATAAAAGTGTGGATTGAACGTCCTTAGTCAATGACCACGGGTGAATTCTAGCGTGAATGCTACGGGGAAGATACAAGGCCTGAAGTTGAAGTTTGCCTTTCTGGAAATTTCATAACTGGAAAAAAATCTAATTCTATTGGATGGGTCTTTTCTTTTTTCCCTTTTTTTCTGTCCTTTCTTGGTTTCTTTCTATTTTCTACTTTTTTTTGGATAATTTCCTGAGTCGGATGCTGCACGTTTCCTGGACATAAACCGATTTCTGAGGAAGATTTTGAACTTGAACTGTCCCTGCTTACAGCCGTCATTGCATGCAGGAACTGGCGAGCCATGCCCATATCCACCTTTTTCTTGTCGTAAAAATGGGCGCGGCCATTTGGAAAATATATGGGTATGGCTTCCGGTTTCATCTGCGTCCACTCCGTCCAGCTATTTTTAGCTGAACAAAACAGTTCGTTTTGCTGCTTGATATTGAAAGTTGGTGTGTCTTATCATATTATTTTAATGTATTATACACATATTAGCCAAGTAAGGGTCAATTAACTTTACTAGCTTGAATCTAAATAGGTAAACAATCAATAATAGTCACAAAACTAAATAGGAAATATAGAAATATATAAGCGGTCACAATAAGGTAAAATTACATTTGTTTGGAACAAGTCTTTATTTTTGATTTTTGCCATTACTTTTCTTTTGTGTCATGTTGTGATGTTGTTTTAAATTTCAATGCTTTATTTTATTTGTATTCATAATTTTTCCCCCCAAATACATCTTACCTGTTTCTAACGCAGCCAGTGTTGTCGCCATTGCCTTTCTCCTTGTTGACACTGTCTCTTGATCGAGTCTAATCTTCTGGTCACTGGTCCAAATCTAGAAACAGTGCACTCCCTTCTCGCTCATTTCTGTTATTCACTGTTTGAGAGGGAGGGTTGCACTCGCGCCATGAAAAGTGTTATATTCACAAAAGAAGCTTTTGCCTTTTTGAAATCCTAAGCCTTAGTCATTGCTGGAAAATGTGTTTGAAGGTCACTGCAGTCTGCGGTAAAGCTTTTACCACCTAAAGTCCTTCAGTCTGGTCTCAGTGGTGCAATTCCATCTCTGTTACACAAAAGTCATGTACAGCACAAGCTGGCAGACGACAACATTCTGTGTGACTTGAAGCTCTTTGAAAGATTTGTGTCTTTTTAAGAGGCAGGCTGAGCTGGTTAATGAACATTAAAGAAGAGAATGTGCTTTTAAACAATCTGTGTGCTTCAAATTGCCTCCGTGAGCTTGTCTAATCTCTTTTTCTGTGCATCTTCTGCCTTGTAAGAGAGGAAGAGAATCTGTGATACCTTTGTGAAGTTATCCACACATCTGATGTATACTGTACAGTTGTCAAGAAAACAGCAAACTGATTGGCTTAAAGGGGTTATATGATGCGATTTTACATTTTTCCTTTCTCTTTGGAGTGTTACAAGCTCTTGGTGCATAAAGAAGATCTGTAAAGTTGCAAAGACTAAAGTCTCAAATCCAAAGAGATATTCTTTATAAAAGTTAAGAGTCAGCCACGTGTACCTAAAACGGCTCGTTCTAACACGCCCCCACATACCTACCTCACTATCTGGAAAGATTTTCATAACGCTGCCCAAATGTTCACGCAAAGAAAGGAGGAGTAACTTTTATTCTCGCTGTAGAATTGTTGTTGCCGCTGCCATGTCGTGAAGGCGAAACTACTTTGTTTGGCCTTCCAGAATAGGACAATATCTGCTTCGTCATGCCTGGAGCTGATCCGTGCTGGTTGCTGAGGAAATACAACAACTTTGCGCTGTGGATCACCGGATCGGCTTTCACCATGGACAAAGCGGAGTCCAGCCCGGGGTCGTCACATGTGGTTTGGCTGCGCCATTCTCAAGCCCGCCACCTCTGCTCACTCTAGCCCATCCGGCCGTTCCTCACTCTAGCCCCCGGCCTCTGCTCACTCTAGGCCACCGTGTGTGACGCTGTGTTTCAAGTAAGAGGCGTAACATTTCCATCACACGCTTGAGGTATTCAACCAATCACAACGCACTGGATAGCTGGCCAATCACAGCACACCTCGCTTTTCAGACCGATGAGCTTTGTAAAAATCGACGTGTTTCAGAAAGGCGGGGCATAGAGGAGAAACAATAATGTACAGTATGTGGAAAATAATGTTTTTTTAACCTTAAACCGCATAAACACATTCAATTACACCAAATACACAAAATAATGTTCTTTTTAGCAACATTTTATGACCCCTTTTAACATAATTTTCATAAAGCGTGTGTTAAGAAACTACCAAGCTCCTACAAAAAAAAAACAAGAGTTTTTATATTTTAAAATGGCAAACTTTTTAGTTTTATTTCCCTTACTGACAACACGTTGTCCTGTTCCTCCATTACAGTGTACATTGTGCAATAAGAGTTTCAACAGGCAAAAGTGATTATGGAAGGAGAAATGTTTGCCTTAAGTTGCCTGCCAATTACTGGGATATCTTTTCAGTTTATAACAGTGTGTGTTTGTGTTGATGTGGCATCAGACAGGTGTCATCCTCTTCATCAGGGAGATGTCTCAGACCTGAGCAACGGAGATGCCTGCTTATGCGCTGTGGATAGGAAAAGCACAGGATAACAAGGTCCCTGAAGCCCTATTATTTGGGCTGATATTAAAAGCATTTGTGAATGTGTGTAGAGTCTATGTTCCCGTGTGTGTGTGTGTGTATGCATTGCATGTGAAATCTGTGTTTGTCACTGTCAATTCGGATGAGCTCTGTTTATTTGATGAATAAACTATCTCTCTGTTCACTTCCTTTCATGGCTGTTAAAGTCAAGTAATGATCACGTTTTTCTGTTCTCCTCGATTTACACTCCATCCATCAATATACTTTTGATTTGGGACTCGAAATCAGTAATAACAGACCGCTGCTTAAAAAGGAGTTCATCTAAAAATTTAAATTCTGTCATTGCTTACCTGTCCAATTTCAATGAATATGATGAATGCTTGAGTATTCATGCTGTAAAAGGATACCATAAAAGCATCACCAGATGACAGAAATTGAGTTTTTTTGGATAAACTGTTCCTTTAACATCCATGTAGCCGTCAACTAGACATTTTAATGGATTGAAATTTGTATTTTTAGATACAAATTTTGAAATTTTCTGCTAATATGTTGTGTTAAACGGTCTTTTCCTTTAAAATGGTTTGCTCTTGACCAGAATTAGCTTCAAAGAAGACCAAGGAGACAAAAATAGACCTGAACAGAAAAAGGTCTAGTCCACATTTCAGCTTTTTCTGGCAAAGAACCACCTATTTAGAGAGGAAGAAATAAAAAATGACCAACTGCTGTTGGTTTTGTTTTTACATTCCATCTGATATAGGTTTATCTGAAGTAGTTCATGTACCATAATAACAAACCACTGTATAAATACACTACTGGGGTCAGAATAATTTTATTCAGCAAGGATGCATTCAAAATGGTTCACAAGTGACAGTGATCATATTTATAATGTTACAAAAAAAAAATCTCAAATAAATGCTGTTCTTTTGAACTTTCTATTCATCAAATAATGAATATATATAATGTGACACTGAAGACTGGAATAATGGCTACTGAAAATTCCCCTTTCCCATCACAGAAATAAATAACATTGTCAGTTATATTCAAATAGAAGACAGTTATTTTAAATTGTAATAATATTTCACAATGTTACTGTATTTACTGTATTTTTGATCAAATAAATGTATCCCTGAGTCTTTAGCGACCTCAAATTTTGTGGTGATGTCATACTCTTACGACCGTATTGTGATTACAGACAAAATTTAATTTAATTGGCTGCCTTGCTTTTTAACACCCTGGAATATGTAAATGTCCATCGCCCTATAGGTACAGTAGATTATACCCTACATGAAATGCATATCTCTGTATCCCCCACAGAGCTGTTCTGTAAGGATCTGACCTTTTGCTGAGATCTTTTGTACTGATTTGACCTTACAAAGTAAAGATAGATGGTTTTTGCCTCACTGGAGCACTGACTGTTCTTTCAGTATGCAGTTCTTTAACCTTCATAAGAGTAATTTAATGTGACCCATCTTGAATATCAATCTCTCACTTGCTTCCTTTGGAGAAAGCACCCATTCTTTCTCCCTGGAAATCGATAAATATGAAAAAAAAAAAAATGGAACAAAACAAATCAAGCTTTGCAACATCGGCTGAGCACGTTTAGTAATACAAAACATTTCATGTTTGAAATACAGCTGCACTTGAGCTGGCCAGATCCAGTAGAACTCGTGCACCGCTGACAGTTCTTGGACACTCAACGTGATGTCACTGAGGACCTCTGGTGCACCTACACGTCTTTAGACATGTTCTTCCTGTTTGAACACAGGTTTCTGATCCCTAGAGGAAGCAGAGAAAGGTCAACGGCTCACTCGTAACCTGTGTTTCCTGTACTCAGGCGCTGTCTGCACAACTACACTCAGAAGCGTTTGACCTTTCAGGGTGATGGAACAACTTTGATGTAAGACTGAATTTCCAGAGAATATGTTTTCCACCACACCCTTCATCTCTCAGCCTTTTTCCTCCCCTTCTGGATTTCGTCCTTCATAATTCTTTGTCTGCTTTTAATTTAAGAACTGTATTTGTATACAAAAGAGCACAAAAATACATCAGTGTTCATAAATTATACATAAACTCTAACTCCAGGATTTTCAACAAGGTCTCTGCAGACCATTTAGAAGATACATAAAAACACTGACATTTTTAACCAATCTGTTGAAATTGTTGAATTGAAATAACTTATTTTATCCTATTTATTGACTTCAAAGAAGAAAGGATGGGTGCTGGTTCTAAAAGGAAACAAGTGAGAGTTTATAATGTTAATGTTAAAACTGAGAATCTGAGTGGAGGATAAAAAAAACCTGCTTAAACCGCCATAGGCCCGGGTTTTCTGGGTTATCCTCACGGTAAAAAACAATCCGTAAAATTTACGGTAAAAAAAACGGCAGCTGTGGTTGCCGGAATTTTACTGTAAAAAATACGGTAGCAACTTTGTAGGTTTTAACTTAAATTTACAGTTAAATACCATAATTTCATTAACTGATATAATGTTAATATACCAACCTATTGAAGTACTGAAATATGTTTTATACCTTTGTAACACACTGATAACCCCCAAATGCAGGTGGTGATGAGAAAGTCACGTGATGAACCAAAGCCCATCACAAGCAGCTTTTAAATAATATCATATATATAGAAGGTGCACAGTGTCATTTACACAAACGCGAAACACCATCATGGTAACACACATGAAACTGAAATAATGCAATAAACGTTCATTTAACAACATTATGTGTAACACACAACCCTAATATACAAAACTGAGAAGAAAACTAAGAAAGTTATTTCAACAAAAAAACATCAAATTTTAAATGTAACGCAGGGAATTCTGGGAATCTCAATTTACGGTTATTCACTTCCAAAAACGGTATACTACCGTAAAATTAATGTCCAATACATGTAATGTCCAATACAGTTTTTCACCGTATATAGTAGGGGAATTTACCGTTAACCATTTCACAGGTTTTTACTGTAGCCTTTTTACAGTCTTTTACCGTTAAATTCGCGGTCATTTTTTACAGTGATCCTGGTCAGATTGATCTGTTCACTGATTTTTGTGAGGCTTTGGACTTTCTGTTGGTTAAGCTATAGGAGACCAGTGGACTGTCTAATCACTGGCTTTCACTCTCAGAAAAAAAGGTACAAAAGCTGTCACTGGGGTGGTACCTTTTCAAAAGGTACACTTTTGTACCTTTTAGGTACTAATATGTACATTTTAGGTTCTAATATGTACCTTTAAGGTACCAATATGGACTATTTAGGTACAAAGGCGTGCCTTTTGAAAAGGTACCGCCCCAGTGACAACTTTTGTACTTTTTTTTCTGAGAGTGTTCTTAAACCTGCTAAAACCAGCAAACCAGCTGGATTTTAAGTGCTGTTTTTTAGTAGCCAGCAGGCTAATCGAATTTTACTGTAAAAAATACGGTAGCAACTTTGTAGGTTTTAACTTAAATTTACAGTTAAATACCATAATTTCATTAACTGATATAATGTTAATATACCAACCTATTGAAGTACTGAAATATGTTTTATACCTTTGTAACACACTGATAACCCCCAAATGCAGGTGGTGATGAGAAAGTCACGTGATGAACCAAAGCCCATCACAAGCAGCTTTTAAATAATATCATATATATAGAAGGTGCACAGTGTCATTTACACAAACGCGAAACACCATCATGGTAACACACATGAAACTGAAATAATGCAATAAACGTTCATTTAACAACATTATGTGTAACACACAACCCTAATATACAAAACTGAGAAGAAAACTAAGAAAGTTATTTCAACAAAAAAACATCAAATTTTAAATGTAACGCAGGGAATTCTGGGAATCTCAATTTACGGTTATTCACTTCCAAAAACGGTATACTACCGTAAAATTAATGTCCAATACATGTAATGTCCAATACAGTTTTTCACCGTATATAGTAGGGGAATTTACCGTTAACCATTTCACAGGTTTTTACTGTAGCCTTTTTACAGTCTTTTACCGTTAAATTCGCGGTCATTTTTTACAGTGATCCTGGTCAGATTGATCTGTTCACTGATTTTTGTGAGGCTTTGGACTTTCTGTTGGTTAAGCTATAGGAGACCAGTGGACTGTCTAATCACTGGCTTTCACTCTCAGAAAAAAAGGTACAAAAGCTGTCACTGGGGTGGTACCTTTTCAAAAGGTACACTTTTGTACCTTTTAGGTACTAATATGTACATTTTAGGTTCTAATATGTACCTTTAAGGTACCAATATGGACTATTTAGGTACAAAGGCGTGCCTTTTGAAAAGGTACCGCCCCAGTGACAACTTTTGTACTTTTTTTTCTGAGAGTGTTCTTAAACCTGCTAAAACCAGCAAACCAGCTGGATTTTAAGTGCTGTTTTTTAGTAGCCAGCAGGCTAATCTAAATAAAAAGTCTTGAGTTCATGAAGAAATTTAATTTTTAACTAGTTTAGTTATATGCTTCTTTGGTGATTAGAAAATGTCTTGTTGTTGCATTTTAGGTTCTTCAGATCAATATACTGGTTTCTAGGTTCTTTAAATCGCCAGATTAGCAAAAAACAAATGAACTAGAGAATGTATGAGAATGCTTTGCAGGTAAACCTCACTCCCCTAAACTCAAGAGACGCACTACACTCTTAAAAATAAAGGTGCTTCAAAAGGTTCTTCACAGCGATGACATAGAAGAACCATTTTTGGTTCCACAAAGAACCATTCAGTCAAAGGTTCTTTAAAGAGCCATCTCTTTCTTACCTTTTTGTAATCTGAAGAACCTTTTTTCACCACAAAGAACCTTTTGTGAAACAGAAAGTTTCTTCAGATGTTAAAGGTTCTTTATGGAACCATTTAGACAAAAAGGTTCTTCTATGGCATTGTGAAGCACCTTTATTTTTAAGAGTGTAGCGAGTGATGCTAGTGACTGCAGTCTTTAGCCTCCTTGTTAGTGCGTCCGCCTCCCATGCCGGAGACCCGGGTTCGAGACCCAATTGGAACGAGAACGAGGCGTAGCGGTGAGGACCCGGGAGAGAGGGGTTACATTGGTGCCGTGACCCGGGTGGAAGTGAGGTTTAGGGGGGTGAGTGTAACGGAGGCCAGTGAGTAGGTGCTGTGCAGGTAAACCTCACTCCCCTGTTCTCAAGAGATCCACTAGCGACTGATGCAAGTGGCTGCAGTCTTTAGCCTCCTTGTTAGTGCGTCTGCCTCCCACGCCAGAGACCCACTCGGAACGAGAACAAGGTGTGGTGGTGAGGACCCGGGAGAGAGGGGTTACACTGGCAAAAGACCTTCAACTGTCTTAAAGCACACTTTCTGACATTATGTAAAGTACTTGTAGCCTAAGGGAGCATAACCAGGGCCAGGGCCATTTAGCAATAAAGAGGATTAGACAGTGAAGAAAAATGGATTAGGATTAGAAATATTTCTTGTCGTATTTTGTTTTGAAGGGAAGAAATTACAGTGATTATAACAGAGTGTTCATTTAAATCCTCCCTCAAACAAGAATGAAGAGGTGACCTTCAGATGGAGTTACTTTGCAGAAAACTCCACACACGTATCGTTTAGATGCTACATAAACTGTAATGCTTTCTGAGATAAAAGTAAATGTGATAAAAGCATGATGTCAGCAAGGGGGACGTACATCCCTGAAACAAATACTCCAGCAGGTCTGTTAATACCTTTTTATCTGTATTTGTTTTCTTTTCACCACATTCGCAGTGTCGCCCTCTCACTTTCTACAGATAGTCAGGCTATCACTAAATTATGATGCAGAAAATGAAGCTCTTGGCATTTGCCAAAAAGCTTTTCATGAGATTTCAAGCGGATGACCTCCGAGATCGTTGTAACGGGTCTGAGAGACAGCTTAAATCTTTAAAGAGTTCAGTATCTGCTTCGCTGCTAATCATAGAGGTTTGTGTGAAAGTCCTTCTAATCTTTTTCTTCCATCTTTCTCCTTTTTTCCAGTTTTCTTTCCACCCCTTTACTCAAAGATTTACTCCACTTCTAGTGTTATAGCAACATTATTTAACTATTGCAGTCCTTCCTATTTCCTGTAAAAGTGACACTGCTTGTTTGCAGGTAACTTGAGGACACCTCTTGAACTAATTCAAGACAGATGCTTCTCATGTGTTTCAAGATTTTGGATGGTTCAACTCTGGGTTTGTGATTGATAACTAGTTACGCTGGCCTATGTCTTAAATAATTCACAGCAAACTATATCCCAGGCAGGTAGGGCAAAATTTTGCAGATAGTAGACTCAATTTTGAGGATATAGTAAGCCATATTTTCAGACAAAGATTATGGCCTGAATTTGGGTAATTAATAAAAAAGTTAAACTATTACTGACACAACATCGGTACAAAAAAATCTCAGTAATAAATACCTGTCATATTTCACTGGCAAAAAAAATTAACACCCCAGATGTTGTTGAATTCATAAATTTTATTTTATGACCATTACATATTTTCTTTCTTTCTTTCTTTCTTTCTTTCTTTCTTTCTTTCTTTCTTTCTTTCTTTCTTTCTTTCTTTCTTTCTTTCTTTCTTTCTTTCTTTCTTTCTTTCTTTCTTTCTTTCTTTCTTTCTTTCTTTCTTTCTTTCTTTCTTTCTTTCTTTCTTTCTTTCTTTCTTTCTTTCTTTCTTTCTTTCTTTCTTTCTTTCTTTCTTTCTTTCTTTCTTTCTTTCTTTCTTTCTTTCTTTCTTTCTTTCTTTCTTTCTTTCTTTCTTTCTTTCTTTCTTTTGCGCCCATCATGCATTTAATGTTCCTGTCTCAGCCCACTGCACTCCTCCATGGTTTAATGAGAAACCGAAAGCAACCTGCCAGAGAGGAAGCTGTGTTTTATAAGTATTTCATCAGAATCACGACAAAAACTGCTTAAATGTTCTTTCCTTTGGACAGACGTTAGGACAGAGGAAGAATCTGTTCGTGTTGTCTAGGAAACCACCATGTCTGAATCTATGAGGAGGGAAAAGTCTCATTCTGGCATAAGACCCAAAATTACAGATCCAGTATTGGAGAACGTGACTGTGTGAAAAGCAAGAAACATTATTAGTCTTTTTCAGGACCATTGAGGGTAATAAAAACATGATGCACATTTTTATTCAGTGTGATTACAGAAAGAAATGTTCACTGATGCATTTTTTAAAAACGTAATTATTGCAGTGTTGCAGCTTTTTTGTCTCAATTTCATTATCATTAAAGGATTAGTTCACTTCCAGAATAAAAATTTCCTGATAATT